>NC_137820.1:54753844-54790148 GCF_963921795.1 Nannobrachium achirus
TTTGTGGATTAATCTATTTCCAATGATTGGGCCACGCCAAATGGCCCCCACCCCATTGGAACTACTTAATATTCATTAGAAACTGACCAGAACTCTGACCACGGGACTCTGGTAATCAATTAATACATTTTTAACCACTGATTTAATGGCAAGTATTTCACACAGCTTTATGTCAAAAATAGGTGAACTAACACTTTAAATAAAGGTTATGATGATATAAAATAAATACAAAATCTAACGTATGTTATTTAATCTAAGGGTATATAATGTGCCTCTGTACTGGAAAATGAGTGCACACAATGTACTGAGTTGTAAAAAATAATAAAAATGTGTTGGGTTTGAGAACCAATGGGCCAGGTAGAGTACAGAGTGAACGTACAGTATGGTGTACTGTAAGTAGGGCAGTGGTGAAAATGAAACTGAGAAAATGAGAACCTTTCTTAGCATAAACACAGCGCACGTCACTACACACTACACAAAAGACAACGAAAACAAGTCATGAGCCAGAGAGGGCCAGTCAGCCTCCACCTCAACTGGTCCGGACCGGATACCAGAGAGGAGGGGAGGAGGGTGGGCAAGGAGGCCAGTGAGGTGGAAAAAGAGATAAAAACACAGAATGAGTGGAGCGAGGGAGAGGTAAGGAGTGGAGGCATGGAGTGAGGGAGAGGTAAGGAGTGGAGGCATGGAGTGAGGGAGAGTAGAGGTGTGGAGGCTAGGGATGGGGCGATATGAACATTTCATATCACGATTATCGTAACCAAAGAAATCGCTTTTGCGATATTATCGCGATATTATCGTGATAATCAAACAACATCCATTATACCTGGGCGGAACATTTGCCAATAGCAGATCTAGAAGCTCACAACGCGTGAGCTTGTAGATCGGCTATTTTTGGGTTAAGAGATTTGGTAGAGAGTGAAAAAAATAAAGACTGGATCAAGTACGTATATAAGTACGTTTTACCAATAGAGGGTTTAAGTGGTCCTGGATATGCAGCTCGGCAAATAAGAGTTGAATTGATCCCAGTGCCGATATCACGATAAATTACATTTCCACAATACGATTATCACGATAAACGATAATATCACTTATCGTCCCATCCTAGTGGAGGCATACACACAACAATAATACAGTATAATCACAGCGGAACCTATTTTGGTGCTGGCACTTACCTTATCCACTGAATCCACTGGGGCAATTTTCTGTCAATTTTCACTATTTATGTACTCTTGTACTCTTTATTGTACAACAGTGTAATACAGGGCCAACTGGTTAACCAGACTAAACAATTTACTTTTTCATGTTGATTCATTGTCGATATCCTACTAATACGTTTAAAACATTTCTTCTCAATTATTTGGTTATTATAAGTCTGTTACTCGTTCTGAAAATAGGGTTCAATATATTTTTGGTTAATTGCCCAGCCCTAGTGCATACAGCCATACAGTAGTGTACATTATGGGCCAGAGTCACAGGACTGGGAGGAAGAAGAGGAGAGAGAAGGGGTGAGAGGGGAGGGGGGGGGGGGGTCATATCGGTCAGCTCGTTCCCAGACTCTCCGCCCCGCAGAGCCCAGCGGGGCGACACAGCCAGGAGGATGAAATGTTAGATTTGTTTGAAACACTAAAACCACAGAGGTGCTAAATGAACTGCAGCTCTCCTGACATCCGTCGCCGTTGTTGGATTACGGTTAGTGGTATTTCTGAATTGCAAACAGACGACAAACATTGTGTACCAATTGTATTTGTTGTTTTTGTCTTTCTCTATTGTGACATTCCTGTGTATATTGTCTGTTGACTGCAGGTTGCTATAAACATAAATTGTCACCCATTCATTAATTCAATCAAATGGTCTAGCAAGTAAAGGGCACTCACTCACACGCACGCACGCACGCACGCGCGGCCGCGCGCACACACACATCAACAGATCTACAAATGCAAATTTGTAGATCTGTTATTTCTTTTTCTTTTTTTTATAATTTTTATCCCACAATTTTGTAACCCATTTTTTCACCCAGTGCTAATTGCCTATGTAATCCTGGGCTCTGCTCTCCCTCTGCCGCGCCTGGGGAGACAACGGACTGACCTCATGTCTCCTTCTATGCATGAGGAGTCCAAGTTGCTTCTTTTCACCTGACAGTGGAGATTTCCCTGGTTTGGACGTAGCGTGTGGAAGGAACACGTTATTCCAACCAGTTCCTTTCCCCTCCATCAGGCGCCCTGGCTGCCCAGGGGGAGGCATTATTGAGACCAGGATTACGTGCATGTTTTTGTGAGGGTATCAACCCTAGGAGACACGGGGAGAACATGCAAACTCCACACAGAAAGGCCCTATCGCCAACCCCACCTAGGGTGTGGGCGCTGATGACGCGGAGGAGGAACACACCGCCAGCGCCCACAGCGTCCCCCGGCGGGAATCGAACCCAGGACCTTCTAGCTGTGAGGCGAAGCGCTAACCACTGCGCCACCGTGCCCCCAGATCTGTTATTTCTGGTGAGTGATGAATGTCTCCCACAGAACAGGATAAGCACTAGGGTTTAAGGTTAAGTGACACTGACCCAGTTTGCAGCAGCTGGGGAGTTGCAAACTGGGTTCTGAACCGAACTGAATCCATCAATGCGATGTTTATCCTATCTCCATTTAATAAATAAAATTGGTTCACAAATATTTGCATTCTTCACCAGTGTCATTGCACTCGTTCATATGAATCCAAGTACATCCTACTAGCCTAAATGAGGAAACCTCTGTCTTGTCTTGTCTTGTCTTGCCTTCCTTTATTCTAAGTGCCCCTGAAATTAACGGATTATAAAGTCCACGATGCCACCTTCAGGCTGCATTCACTCCCGTTATCTTATTTTGAAGGCCAGAAGTCCACAGCGTAAACACTTCCGGTCTGACGTCATCGCGTCCTGCGCCGGAACCGATCGTTGTTTACGTGGTGTCATGGCGGATCGGCTCGGAGCTTTTCTCCATGTGCTTTATAAGCGAGCATCTGCCTCCAACTTCGCTTCTAAAGTGTAGTTTTGAGATAATGGACATTAAAGATGAGATCCCCCGTCCACCTCAATGTTATGGGATGACTATTTTGTGCTCGTGGAGCCTTGATGATGAGAAATCAGCGACGGATTTCGGCTCCGGACCTTCCGCCATTGTACTCGGTAATATATCCGCCGTTACAGTAATATATTACTTTTCACGAGTATACTCGGGATTGGCACTCCGGGTACTCGAGTACTTTTCACGAGTCTTCTCGGGATTGGCACTATATGAGTTAAGAGATATGCAGTAAATGCAGTGCACATTACATAAAATATATTATGGAACTGTTGTTGGGTCATTTATGAATCAAACCTATGTTGTTTTTGTATTTGCAGTGAGCAGTTCCCTATATCCGTTTTCAGTTGGCTCAGGCCAACACGAAGCCAACCTGTCTATCTAAACCCGAACCCCCTAAAATGAAAACAGGAGCTTAAATCCTACTGCCTTGATGCTGTAGGATTACAAATGCTGATGAGTGGACATTAACCCTGCAAGGCCCAGCGTTGCTTTTTGGCAACGTTTTTTAAATCATTTTTAAAAAAATGTTATAATTATTTTTCCTGTTCTTTTTTCACATTAACATCACCATTACGTCCTATTGTTTAGTATTACAATGCCATTGGCCACGATATTTGCATATAAATACCCCCCACAGAGAGTGCCATTCACACCTCCCAGAGAAGTTGAAATTCCAGCGTCTGGACGAACAACATCTCACTTTTTAACTGAAGCTATTCCTCACTAAAACATAAGTAAAATGCCTGTAATATATTTTTTCGTGATCATTAGAATGTCTAGAACATGTACATGTGTTATTATTGTGAGAAATATTTCCAAAATGCAAATTAGAGCATGATTTATGATTTATGGCTATAAAACCTTACAAAAACATTATTAATTTTTTAACATTACATTTTCCTGTGATTAGGACTCCTAAAACACCATCTGATTTTTTTAATTTTTTTTTGGGCCAGTAGAAATTAATTCGGGCCTTGCAGGGTTAACACGTCTTGTGTTTTTGTTTCATAATAAAAACCGAAGGCCTAATCCATATTTTGTCATAGTATAAATTAAGCATTACAGGAACCCTAACAATAAAACCAAAGTAAACAGAGTCGGTGTATAGTCAAGTCCAAATTCTAATTGGGGTGATCCAGACAGCAGCTCGAAGATAACAAGACTGATGTAATTCCATGAAACCTGATCACCTCCGTCTCACACAAACAGGTGTCAGGATCAGGGAGAGAGAAACAGACGTTGGCAGCTGGGCAGTGGTTGCATACAGTAGCATACGAAATGTTGACAGCAATAACAGGCAAACAGACATGTGACAGTGTCTAAATTAGCAAAACTTAGTTGTATACTAATTTATAGTTAACAAATTGACCGCCATCGTCAAATACAATGCTTCACCGCCATTGACAGCGTGTGAATTAGGTGTTTTCAGTGATTATCTTCGCCAACGCTCTCGGTCCGGCTCAATGTTTAGATTTACCTAACTAAAGAACGGATGATAACGGATAAAATAAATCGTTTCCAGCTGAAAGAAAAGACAATCGTCCGTAGCTGTTAACAGGGATTATTGGGTGGTGTTGGGCTCTTCACTGGCAGGTGAACCAGTAGAATACAACAGCATTGACAGCACACAAAAATGTGTGTGGGGAGGATTTGAATTGGCTTGAGGACACGTTGAGTGTCGGCAGGTACCACCTAAACCTAACCTTAACCCTAACCTCAGTAAAACTAACGCTGGTGAAATGCTAACCTGCCGACGCTCCGTCCTCACAGGAAGACGCTGGTGAAATGCTAACCTGCCGATGCTCCATCCTCACAGGACGACGCTGGTGAAATGCTAACCTGCCGACGCTGGTGAATACTAACCTGGTGAAATGCTAACCTGCCGACGCTGGTGAATACTAACCTGGTGAAATGCTAACCTGCCGATGCTCCATCCTCACAGGACGACGCTGGTGAAATGCTAACCTGCCGACGCTGGTGAATACTAACCTGGTGAAATGCTAACCTGCCGACGCTGGTGAATACTAACCTGGTGAAATGCTAACCTGCCGATGCTCCGTCCTCACAGGAGGACGCTGGTGAAATGCTAACCTGCCGATGCTCCGTCCTCACAGGAGGACGCTGGTGAATGCTAACCTGGTGAAATGCTAACCTGCCGATGGTCCGTCCTCACCGTGAGGACGTGTCCTCAAGACGGGGACGCTCTCGGAGCTCGCCCTTGCTGGGTAAAAGTCCAGAATTCAAAATTGACTTGAGTAAATGTACAAAAGTATATTGGTATAAAATGTGTAAAAATATTTAGAAAATAGCAGATACAAGCTCCTTGTGAGGTTAAGTACTACTTAGTTATTCTTCAGCACTGGCATAACATATGCATCTGGGAGAAAAAGGGGTACAACACAACAACTAAAAAAGAGAAAGAGAAAAAGAAATAGCAAACTAAATTGGAAGTGGAACACTATAAAATGTAAGCAGTGGGTTTCTCTGTCCTCATTGAAAATAGTATCCCGACCTGCGGAGAGATTGGGAGTCCCGTTACTGAGCAAACACTACGTAATCCACACAATGAATTAGTATCTGGTGATCTGCAGAGACCACCCCACGCCTCTGGTCATAACATAACAAATGTTTATAAAATAATCTCTTCATCACTTGAAATAGGGAGTTGGCACCCCATTATTCTAGACCAGTAAGGTACAGTCCTCATGCCACCAATATGTTCTGTGCTTGGAGGTGTACAATATGTCTCTGGAACACAATGTATCATCCAGCCCTGATAGGACAAGTAGGTGCCCAATAAGAGACAGGTACAAGATGTCACTAACAAAAGACCAGTGACATAATGTAGGCTGCTACCTCTCATACAGTAATCTGACTCCAAGCAAGATTGCACGTGCACACACACACGCACACACACACACACACACACACACACACACACACACACACACACACACACACACACACACACACACACACACACACACACACACACACACACACACACACACACACACACACACACACACACACACACACACACACACACGAGCACACATTTGAACTCGGAACATACACGCACGCACAGTGGGCAGGGGTGTCGCACCAAATGCTGGGCCCTGGGTACAAGGATTCACTGCGGGCCCCCCATGAATGTTCTTCAAAGGGGGAGGGGGTTTAAACCATTTAGACTGGGAACGCATTATTACTCGTTATTTTGTGCTATAACTATTAAAAAATAGCAGATGTACCAGCTTGTTGATCTGCTATTTTTGAAGTCGTGAAAATTCGTGCAAGTCTTTGAATATTTCAAATCCTTCTAAGGTTTTTTGAAAAACCTATGTTTCTATGTCAGTGTAAAACTTTTTCATGTGAAGGACCCCCAAAATGATATGTATTTGGCCATCTCTCCATCCCAAAATATTTAGTTCCAGGGACCCCCAAGAAGTAAAATTTGAGTTACACATGTTCACTTTAAACAATATTCAAAGATTTGCACACATTTTCACGACTTACAAGCTGTGAGCTTGTATATCTGGTATTTTTCAATAGCTATTAAAATAATTAAGGCCCCTCCACCTTGGGCCCTCGTAACTCAGTCCCCCCCCCCCCCTTGTGACGCACCTGCAGGTGTGTGTGTGTGTGTGTGTGTGTGTGTATAATAAAGTGTTTGGTCAGTAACAGAGGAGACCACCCAGAAGAAACCAGTTCTTAACCATAATGCACTGCCAACAAAGTTGAGGAAGACATTACAACTTTCATTAAGCTCGCCAACAAATCAGCTGTGTGGTAACATCTCATGAGGCAGACAAAGCAGCTCAGTGGGGGTCCTGGCTCTGTACAGAGAGTACCTGCCTGGTAGACATTACACAACAGTTATACAATGTTTAGTCAGAGACCATGTCAAATTAAGGACTGTAGTTTTTCTTTCTGTCTTAGTATGGATGAAAAAATAACGCACATCCTCCATTGTTTGGTGCTGAGCTGAAACTGCACAAAGAAGGTAGCTCGCAACTCACTTTTGGTAGCTCCAATATTTATTTGTGACAAGCAGCAGTGAAAACGTTTCGGCTGTTTAGGTCTTCTTCAGTAACTAGGAAACTCATTTCTGGATTCCCTCGTGATTTTTCTGTGAAGTCCCTCAATTTGGCAGTCAATCTTCACTTGATAATGTCTGTTCAGGAATACAGCGGCCATCAAATAACACACCGGATTACAGAAACTAGAACTTACAGTAGTATAATCAACAGACCACTGGCCAAAGACTAGAAGAGGACATGGGCTAACATAACACACAGGTGAACACAATGGACAATCATCTCAGGTGTGGTGACATAGATGAGGAAAGAGACCAAAAAGAGACATTTTATGTCTCCCCGGGACCCAAACTAGTGAAAGTAGGCAAGTAGCCAATCTACATGTTCACAGCGGTCGCAATGCGAGCTTATAGATCTGTTATTTTCATTGCTTCTTTTTTGAGCGGTGGTCACACCGTCTCCTATACGTGGCCGTGTGTGTATGCGTCCGTCCGTCCGTCCGTCCGTGTATGTAGCCTCAAGCCTGCAGTACCTTTTCTGACCACACATGTTAAGGGAGGGGCGCTGTTGTTCTAGTTGTACACACACACACACACACACACACACACACACACACACACACACACACACACACACACACACACACACACACACACACACACACACACACACACACACACACACACACACACACACACACACACACACACACACACACACAGGGGAGAAGGGTGGGTCAGCATGTGTGGTCAAGTATTATTATTATTATTAACAAACTGAATGTTTTAGGGTCAAATAAATTAGTGTGTGAAGAAACTACAGCATTGTAAAGCACACTAACCCCGCTGCACCCACCCAGTAGTGCTGTTGCACAGCCTCCACGACCACCGCTCAGTTCACAAGGGTGTGATTTTTTTTTCTGCATTTATATTTCTTTGATGCATTTATTCTTTATGAAAACAGTTTGTTTATTTTTTTAAATCTTTAGAAAAAATATACAAAACGTAAAACAAATGGGAAATGTACCCTCGACCCATAAGAATGGGTACGCGCGACCCAAACATGGGTTCTGACCCACTGTTTGAGAAACAGTGATATACAGTACGGCCTATAGTAAGACTGTTTAGGGAAAGCCTCTCGTTATGATGAGCCATCAGAACAAAGTAATCGATACCACCCAAACAACTATTTATAACCCAGATGGATGTTGATTGGCATGGCCACGTAGCAGTGAAACTGAGACACGTCTAATTATAATGTGTCAACATGAAACACAACATCATCTTGAACAAGATGTAAGAGAGCAAGGTGCAAACGCTGTGTACATTTTGGTGCTGCCATGCAACTAGGTTCTTCACAAACACAGAGATGTTCATTGCTTATAGTCGGAGGCCTTAGGGTTTTTTCATGCTAATCAGTCTAAAAGTGCCAAATTTTGCACAGATGTAGCCCAATGCATGCTCTAATGATTTAGCTGGGGCCCAAGTCGGCGACCTTCGGGGTCGCCACAGCGGCCAAATCAAGTTGGGCTCCCATCGACTTTCTATACAGGAGGAAAATACCCAGACGCCCACAAAACTGTGAAAAGTGATGACTCATCACATTTCATCACTAAACCATCGTTTTCTGAGGCCATTTATAGCCCAAAGAATGTTTTTTTCAATGGATTCAGCATCTTGACAAACCCCTAGTTAGACCCCTCACCCCTCACATCCTACTTAAATACCCAGAAAAAAAAAGTTTTTCTGTGTATTTTCCTCCTGTATAAAAAGTCGATGGGAGCCCAACTTGATTTGGCCGCTGTGGCGACCCCGAAGGTCACCGACTCAGGCGCCCTAGCTAAATCATTAGAGCATGCCCTGGGCTACATCTGTGCAAAATGTGGCACTTTTAGACTGATTAGCACGAAATTACCATTCTATCTCCCTAAGGCCCCCGACTATTAAGCCCTATATGCTTGAATAGCTTATGAATAGCTAAAATCAAGTTCAAGTTTTATTAGAAAACATCATAGCATAACAGTATGAATTTTGATGTTTCTTACAATTCAGCTCAATAAGACAAGAGCCAATCTGCACTCTACAGTACAATAAAATTAATCTGTATAGCATAATATTCTGCATGTACGTGGGCAATAATGGTCTAGTGATTTATCACACAATAAAATCCCAATATTGTCACTGATTCCCATATTATTCCTTATGCCACAGCATTTACTTCTACACCATGTTCCATTCTGCAGTCTTATGTCTCTACCTACTATTATGCAGTACAGTATCTCTAACAACTACTGTACTGCATAGCATTGTTACTGAAACAAACAAGACAGGGTGTAATAAGGGTGTAATGTGGATCTATGACATCAGTAGTACTAGTGTTGGTCATCTCTGCGTTTGGGCCACGTTTCACACCAATCCAACTTCCATTTCTTTCCAGAATAAATTGTATGTTTTAAAAAGACACATAAAAGCGATAGGCTTATTGGCTCCACTCTATGCTATGAGGGCTGCTGGGTTCAACTGGGGAAACTGGACGACAGGGGCATTTTTGCCTAATAAACCCCATGGACAGTAATTTGGGGTCAATACAAGTAGGAAAATTAGCCTAGATGTTATTTAGTCTGGAGTTGTCCTTTAATCATGAGACAAATCCACAGTATAATTGATTTACAAGCTCAAAACACGTCATAATGATGCATTGTGATTGTAGATCTGCTTTTTTCGCCCCCCAAAAAGGTTTTATTTTTTTATCTTAAAAAAAAGAAAAAGTAAAAAAGAAAACATTTGAAAATGTTTGCCTATGACAAGCCCAAAATAGGGACACCAAGTTGAACGTGGTTAAATGCTTATCTTTTTAGACATGAGACATGACTCATCAGAACAATTATCTTGTTTATTTCAAAACCACTGAACACAAGAATGCCTCATTTATGGCTTTAATGTTACAAATCACTTCCAGATCAGGTCATCACACAACCACATACAGTAAGGCTTTGCCAACAGAGAATATAACTTAAAGATTTAACCATTTAAGGCTAAACTTTGTCGGAATGAATTTTCTAAAATAGTGAAAATAGCAGATCTTCAAAGCCCATATTTGTGAGCTTGTAGTAGATCAGCTATTCTCACTATTTTAGAAAATTGTGTCTATACTGCATATTATGACATGACCAAAATAGAGATGCCATGGTTATTAAAGGTTTTTATAATAACTTATAATACACCAACAGTGGCTTCAGTAAACAGTTTTTGATCATTATTTCAACCGCTTTGTGCCTCCTCAGTGGACTTAGGATGAACTAGAATCTGTCCTTTTTCCTGATAAGTCATATTCTTATAAAGCACAACATCAGGATATACTAATGGATCAAATCGTTCACTTTCCTTGTCCTTCTACACTGTATATTATAGCTATACAGTAGTTCTCCCAGAGGAACACACATAAACAAACCCAGACCTTGTAAAAGAGATTATTAAATTAACTAAGTGCAGTTTCAGGTCAAAAAGCAACTCTGGGAACAGGTCAAAGAATAAATAAAAATAAAAATAAATGCACATAAACTGACATTTGATTGCCTTGAGTAACTTCAAACTGAACCCTGTTACTTAAATCAACATTTGGTTCAAAGTGACCATGTTTAAGGCAAATTGCAGAAAACAAAAAGGTGTGCCTATGTCACATTATCAACTATTAGAAAGTATTCATGTATACATTTTTCTATACTGTATTTTAACTCCAGTTATCCCCCCAAAAAATCTGTCTGTCCCACATATTCCCTTTTCATAGACTACTGTAGATTGCAACTAATTTGTGTTCCATTCCTCACTATAGTTCCTTGATAAATCAGATTTTTATTTATTTATGATGATTTATTGATACGTGTCTTGTACATCAATCATCATAAGCACACTGCAGTCAACTGATAATGTATATAACAAAGACAACAACTGTGGTGGTCGTGTTGTATTGCAGTGACAGATTGTCAGGAACTATTTAGGAGCTCTAATGTATATTTGGAGGGTTTGACAGTTCTTGATGCTTTTGTTTTGTTATAGCAGGGTTCCGAATCCTTGGCCAGAAGGGACAAAATCGTATTGGTTGTTAAGTGGGTGAGATATGAAGGTGTCAATAATGCTGTGTGCTTTATTTATTGCTCATGCTATGGAATAAGGAGCAATGTCAACTGCTTAAATGACAGCAGCTATTAAATGTATGTTATTTTTCCAAATTGCCCTCTATCTGACTCCAAAGCATCTGACAATCCAACAACTTCACAGCCGATATTCTGCTTTTCAAAAAAGAAAAACAATGTCTTCAGTGTGTGCGAGTCACCTTATGATTACTTCATCACCGACTCAAACATCCAACGTGACGGCATGTGGCATAAGCCCTCTTTACCACCCAGGTAACACTGTGTCCCTGTCAGTCTGCATCTAACATACAGTTAAGGTGTCTGAGTCTAACCTGGTTGACATCAGAGGTGAGCTTATGGTTGCTGGGTGGTGTAGCGGAGCTTGGTACCCTGTCTGTGGTCCTCAGGCTCAGGGTAGATGTTTCTGAAGGTCAGGTTGATACGTGGGCCGCGGTCGTGGTACTCTTTAGCTACCTGATGCTGTGAGGGAGGAGAGAGAGAGAGAGAGAGAGAGAGATAGAGGGGAGAGCATGACACAGGGTCAAAGCAGCATATTTAAAAAAAGAAGGGAAAAAAAGTAAGCTATAGGCTATAAGCTATATTCTGATCATAACCATTGTTCTAGACTCTATAGTAAAGATGCATTTATGAGTTATACCTGTTAAAAGTTTGGATTTTCAATTGAGTGCTATAGCACCACCCTTTGGCCAATGGTTGTGAGTTTCATGTATTCCTGTATGGCATAGCCATATTGCCCAGTTTAGTCAAAAACAACTGCACGGTTGAGATAATACTGCGATTATGCGAAAAACGTCTAGGAATATGAAAGTCTATGAATACGATAGGGGCTACGCCCTTCGGGCTTTGCTGTATGGCATATTGCCCAGTTTAGTAAAAAACAACTGCACGGTTGAGATAATACTGCGATTATGCGAAAAACTTCTAGGAATATGAAAGTCTATGAATACGATAGGGGCTACGCCCTTCGGGCTTGGCCCCTAATTAAATAAAACGATAGAAAGGTATTATTAAGAATAGGGATAAAATAGCAAAATTAAAATACAAATAAAATAATTCTGTACAGTTGCGTGCATGCATGCATGCATGCATGGCATGCATGCCTGCTGCATGTCACAAAAGTTTGTTTTGGTGTTTTCAACTCAAGAAATTCTACACAAACAAACACTTGCTAAATTAGGACAAATGTGAGTCAACCTTTAACTCCATTAACCTTTGTATTTCCATCTAAAACTATCTGATGACTGATGATCTTTGGAAATTCTAAACAAACACAGATGTCTGAGGTATTAGCCAACTAGTTCAACATTCAACACAGTCTTGTGTTGTGGATATGAGACAGGGTTCAGGGCAAATCTCTGTCCTCACCCTGTTCCCATCAATGACACAAACACACATGACCAACAGGAGGTAAAGTATTATGTGGAAGCAATTTGTCAGGTGACAGATGGAAGGGCTATGAAGGACATGGTGGTACAAGGTGGTAGTGTGGTATGTTTTGCCACACTAAACATTTTGCCACACTAAACAGTATTATTGATCTCCTCACATCAGAACCATTGGATTTATTTTCCATCTGCTCAAAACACCGGCGCGGAGCTCTGGGAGCCACCCTGATCAAATCTATATAAAACACACAAATATTGATTGTGACCGAAGGTCGCAGTTTACCATGGGAGATGTCACAGCTTGTCTGCGTGTAGACATGAAGCTGTGTGTGTGTATACATTTTTACAGTCTATGGGTTGGTTCCCTTGACACATCACTGTGACATCACAAGTGATATCACAGGTGGAATCCCTTGTATGCCCATATATGAAGATAGAATGGCAGCATATACGATAGAATGGCAGCAGCCGTGCACCCTTAAATGCACAAATACATTTCGTTGTACTGTGAATGTGCTTGTACGTGTACTGTACTGTGCTTTGGAAATGAGTTGATCGTTGACAATGAAACTGTGCCTGTACCTGTACTGTATTGTTACAATGACAAATAAACTCTATCTATCTCTATCGATGTATATCACTGGCCAGATGGCCAAGACATGGCCCATATCTGTGTGGCAGGTTCAGATAGGGATCTGCATGTATGGGCATAAAATATATTGTATGTTTTGATGTCATGGGAACCACTCTAACAGAACCCCTTTTATGCCCATATATGGAGATCCCTGATGTCATCAATATTAAGCCCATATCTAACAGGACGTTATAAGGGAATGCCCATATATGGAAAAAGACAGCCCTTATCTGTGCGGCTGGTTCAGACAAGGATCTCCATGTATGGGCATAAAAGGGATGTACTATATACAGTACATGGATCTCCATATATGGGTAACTGGTCCGATATACATCACTGGCCAGATGTCGCCTGTCGCCCTGAGGCGTCTTACTAGTTAGGTCACCTCGCAGAAATCGAACAGAGTGAGCAAATACGTAATGAGTGGTGCCAAACATTTATTTTCTACCCAGAAACTGGAAGTACACAGAAATAGCTACAGAAACAGCAAAAAGCTCTGAATCAACAAGCCTATGGGCAAATTGCACCATACCATTGCTCCCTATCACAAGTGACTCATTGATATAATATATATTTATAGAAAGTGATTTTGGGTTTCATGACCCGTGATCAGTCAGTCCTTAAGCATTAAAGGTCAGGGAAATATAACCATAAAGCACAACACATCCATGAGCAGAAAGCATCCAGAATCAGCAACATGGACAGACCTGAATACCTATTTATCACTCAGCTCAAATCCCTTTCTTGCTGGCTGAGGTGCAGTGAATGCACTAAGGTGTCATGGACACCAGAGAGACAAGAGGTACTGTACAGTATGTTTGGGCCGGTTGTCTTGGCAAGCACTTGAAGGAGAGATGACATCTTCAGGAGACACACTGAGGGAGTCATCACTATAAAACCATCTGTGCTAGGGCTGTCACAATTATTACATAATCGTCTAATCGCAATTATTTTGTCATAATCGTCATAATCGTGAATGTTGAAAAATGTTCATTCATTTTCAGAAATACAAGCTCACAACGCGTCGTGATGCGACGTGTTGTGAGCTTGTAGATCTGCTATTTCCACTATCAATGTTCTTTTTGGAGCTGTGTGCAGCTCCCTATACGTGGCTGTGTGGGTCTGTCTGTGTGTCTGTCTGTCTGTGTGTCTGTATGTAGCCTGACTTCGGCGCGTAACTAGTGCCGCAGCATTTACGCCACTCGCGCAATATATACATCAAAATGTGCGGCTCGGCCGGGAATGGTGTTCTATTACCTTTCGTTCCGATCCGCATTACCATGCCGACGTAATCGGCAAAAAACAACGCTTAATTGTCCCCATTGACTTATAATGGGACAATGCAAGAAATCACTTTCAAGTATTTTTCTCTCGTAAACCATAGGAGCTACAGTTTCAAACCTCGGAGAGGAGATTCATAATGATTTTAAGAATGAATCGAAAAATAATTACATCACTCGGCCTCATGGTGGCGCTATAACGGCCCACTTTACGTTTTGCCCCGTAACTCTTGAACCGTAGATCGGAAAATTAAAATTCTTTTTTCCCTGGATTCCTTGGGTCAAGACGCATCTCCCCATATAGGCCACGCCCATTTGCGCCAGGATAGATTTTCCGCCATCTTGAATTTTCTCCAAAACACACTTTTTGCTCCTTTTCCTACATATTTTCTTCAAATGTCACAAAAATCGGTACACATGATCTACACACACACACACACACACACACACACACACACACACACACACACACACACACACACACACACACACACACACACACACACACACACACACACACACACACACACACACACACACACACACACACACACACAGCTCCACTTCACACGGGCGTGATTTTTAAGTATAAAGTTGTCAAATATGTCAGTCATTTCTTTGTATATTTAGGTTATGTGTCATATCTGCCATGTACAACTTCAAAGCCTAAAAGCCAAACAGAAATGTAATTGTCAACAACAAAAACACAATTAAATTGTTAATCGCAATTATTTGAGTGACAATTAATCGTCATGTAAAATGTCATAATCGTGACAGCCCTAGTCATCACTATAAAACCATCTGTGCCCCCCTTCTTCGTCTAGCTCTCTCTCTTTCTCTCTCTGCTCTGTCTCTTTAAACACACAAGGCAAATCCTTGTTAAAAAGAAAGCTTTTTAGTTCCCTTTTAAAGGTGTCAACGGACTATGGTGCTCTCAGATGGTCATGGAGGGCATTCCACAGCCGAGGAGCAGCTGAGCAGAAGCCAGATTTGTGCCCAGTGCTGTGAATGTCAAAGTGAACAAATTCAATGAAGCGCGGGCGGTAAAGTACGACTCTTTTAAGGTAGCCAAATGCCTCGTCATTTAATTAGTGACGCACATGAATGAATGGATTAACAAGATTTCCCACTGTCCCTACCTGCTATCTAGCGAAACCACAGCAAAGGGAACGGGCTTGACAGAATCAGCAGAGGAAAGACCCGATAACTCTCACACTTGGTCGTTCTTTTCATATTTCAGTCTCTCTCAGCTGCCACGGTTAATCATACACTAGTAATTGACTGAATACTCGCTAATAATCTATAACTATAGCCCTAATGTAAACACCAAATGCCTAAATTTAGACACCACAGTGAATGCCGAAAATGGCTGATCTACAATCTCACAATGCATATTATGCCTAGTGATGCATTTTGAGTTTGTAGATATATAAGTATACGTACATTTGACATTTAGGCCTTTCCATGGAGAGTAATGGCCAGACCTTCATAAGAGTCTCCAAAAATTACAGAGTGGAACTGGAAATCTGTCTAACCTGTGCTAGTCCATGGTATGGTGGTGTTCCACACTACATCCTACTTGGCTGTGGGTTTGTGTCACAGTAAAGACCTGATGTAAACAGACACACATGTGAGACTCGCGTGCAGAATGTTTCTTTTATAGAAAAGAACAGGTGTCCGCTGGCCTTGTGGTCCAGGCACATACCACATAGGCTCACTCTTTGCTAAAGCCCGACCGAGAATGCCATATTTTTCGGTCCAATGCCGAATCTGCCGACGCTCTAACCACAAGTTCACTGAACTGGTCAATAAGCAGTGAGCCCTATTCAAAACATTTCAAAAATAGCCAGTCTACATCACAAGCTCATGGGTCGTGCTGATCGCACATCAGATCGGCTGCATAATTACCGATACTGATATTGTCAAAGAAGTCATATAATGGCAGATACACACTGTATATCGGCTAAACCAATAATCAGGTCAGGTTCCACTTTTTACCTCCCTCAATGTATGATCACGACTCAGAGAGTGAGGAAAGACTAGACATGACCCATAACCCTTCACCTGTCAATCTTGACTGTACTGATACACGCTACATCTCCTATGCACATTGCACTTCTAGGTGTATTTTAAACACACGTCCATTGTAACATCTCCAGTACATTCTCTATACCTCCCTCTCCCTCCTTCTCGACGTCTCATTCATTATCTCCCTCAATCAATCTCTCTCTCTCTACGTGTGTGTATATTTATTTTATTATCTATTTTTTGTTTTTCTTACTGCATTACTGCCAGGACAACTGAATTTCCCTCATGGGATCAATGTCATGCTCACATGCCCATGCACCAGTTTCCCCTCCAACACACATTCTTAACACATATGGTGCCAACCCCGAGTTTCCCGAGTTTGTATTGGTACTAGTGCTGTGCCAACCCCGAGTTTCCCGAGTTTGGGCCGTTTTTGAAAAAAAAAAAAAAAACTTTTTTTCAAAAAAGAATTTTTCAAAAAAATGTTTTGGACCTCCAGAAATGTATTAGGCATGATCGCGATCGCGAAATTGCATGTTTAACCCCCATACCAACCCATTCTTTCAAACATGGCAGCCATGTTTGTTTACATCTGAAGAAAACATAATGGCTGATAAATCATGAATGCCTGAACGGATTTCCAAGCGGATTTTTTTGTTTGAAAGCTGTGAACAGCATCTACACACGTGGTGCATCATCTAGGCATGGGCGTGCAGTTTTTACACACTTGCACAATTACATGGAAGTCTATGGTAACCATGGCAACGCGAGACATTGAAGAGAAAAAATCATTGCAACATAAGTGTTAAGCTAGTAAAAAACAGCCCAGATTTCATATCTCTACTTATTCTTAGGATAGGCTACACAAACACTGCAGGAACCCAACACATTTCTCGCAGCTGTGTTTGACCAAAAATGGAAGAGTAACTTCTCTTTTTCTGAGGCAGAGCAGTGAATGACTATAATGACTATGAGTGATGAGGTTGCTTAACAACAGCAACACATTGTGACTTATTTTGTTGTCCTCTGTTTAATGAGGTGAGGTTGAGCGAAGACAACTTTAACAACTTAAACCCTGTATACTTTGGGTTGACTGGGCTACCCCAGCTGTCTAACCTTAGCCCCCTCGTTTTTCCCTCTACAAGATCACAATGCTATGCAACGCAACCGGTCACAACATGAGTTGCAACACAATACAGGCCTGCCGTGTGTGTGTGTGTGTGTGTCTATCTGTCTGGAGCTAATCTGGGACATCGCTGGACCATTGCCATGTTTCTTGTGCACACTGAAGGACAGGGGTTCCCAAACTTTTTTGGCTCAGGGCACCCCTATAAATATTTATTTTCATCCGAGGCACTTCTACATTATTATATTCCTAATTTTCACTCCCAGCACCTTATATTTATAGCATATTTTAGCAATTATGTTGCAAGGAAAGCAAGATAAAGGCCATTTTGGTTGGAACTGACTGAAAATAACTTTGTACTTCAAGTTTAAAATGATACTAAATATATTTTTAAATGTCCAAATAAATTTCTAATATTATCAAATTATCTCGCGGCACCCCTGGACTGCCGTCACGGCACCCCAGAGTGCCCCGTCACCCACTTTGAAAACCCCTGCTGTAGGACCTCGCTCATTTGTTTTGTGTTCTATTCTTTTCTTCAAATATTCAACTTTTGTTCTGATGTTTTGGATGGTGTAGCCTACCTGCCAGTCATCCTGTGTGGCCCCGTCCATTAGTAATAGAGTTCCATGGCTAAGAGGAACTCGGATCCTTTCCGCATAGGTGTAGTCGCCATTCTCCTCCTGTGGCACACACATAAATGTTAGCTAATAACACCTTTCACTGTATAATAGACCCTCCAGAAAAATGCGATTATGCGATCCCATAATTTCCTGCATAATCAGCCAAATGCTGCAGATTATGAGGGGGTAACATATTTTCAAAAAGGCTGCATAATCGCGTATTTTCACCCGCATATTTTGGAACTACCCGCATATTTCACAGAATAAAATCACATAAACCCGCATTTTTCACAACTTTTCGCATAATTCGCAACTTTCTGCATATTTCGCATGTCACAGATTTCGCAACTTTTCGCATATTCCGCAATTCCACAGCATAAAAGCACATAAAACCACACATATTTCATCGCAAAATCAAGGATTTTTGCCCGCATAATCAATGATTTTAGTCTGCATGATCAAGGATTTTTGCCTGCGTTTTTCTGGAGGGTCTAGTATGAATGAAAAAGAACAGTTCATGTAGCATGCATTCACTTAGATAGAGCATGGGTCTTCAACGTTTTTAGGCCAAGGACACCTCATCTGAGAGAGAGATGAAGCAGGGACCCCCACTACAATTGTGTTGCAGATTAATGTAAAAAACATGATCCTATCACACAAAGATATGGCAGCCTCCCTGTAGTAACTCTGAGGACCCACTAGGGGTCCCGGTCCCCCTGTTGAAGACCCCTGAGATAGAGACATAAGCTCAGACAGATACCAAGTTAGAAAACTTGTAATGAAACACCTGTAATGGAAAAATAACATATGACCTTTGATGTTATTTCTTAAGTCGAAACATAACTACTGTAAACTAATGGTTAATCAGCCCATGTTTCAATAGACACACCAGTTCTATCTGAATCTTAATTCAAAACCCTAATTATGAACCACCCCTAACCTAAGAGAAAAGCTTCTGGGAACCCAGATTAAGCCTAGAGTACAGTAACTCAACCCCCTAGTGGCGAAAGAGAAAAGCTTCTGGGAACCCAGATTACCCCTAACCCGTCTCTCCTCACCGGTGCAGGCTGTTTACGGAGGCTGAACACTCGGGTCTCTCCCAGACTGAGGGAGGCGATGGTTGGCATGGAGCCCAGCGATGCCTCGTCGTCGCTATGCCAAGCGATGCTGTCGCGACCGTCCCGGTACAGGTTGCATAGCAATGAGTTGAAGCTCCGCCCACTTGCCCGCTCCACCTCACCACGCAGCGTCAACAGCAATGGATGCCACTGGTAGAAAGAGAGAGTGAAAAAGAGATCCAGCCACCTATAGTCAACCTACTGCAATTAATGACAAAGTGGGTTCTGGAAAGTCTTATCACAGAGATATTTAAAGTGGGAGAGAATATGAAGTCGATATTAATCAAAATGACAGGGAGTTTGTAAATTCTAGTCGATCAGAGATCTCTGCCTACTGAATGTCACAGTCTGGGGGAATCTAAATTCAACACATGGACTGGAACAGCGGAGAAAACCAGCGGGAACAAACCTACGCCCAACTATGGAGCCCCTGAAGTGTCACATAAGTAGATAGATTCTTTTAGGGATAGGTTTAATTTATAAACTTGAAACATACAGGCAGGTAGACTAGTTCGATATAATATATAATACATGTTACAATAATATTGTAACATGTACCTTTTACCTGTGCATTGGCTTCCATTGTGGACTGAGAATATGTGTAGGGCAACTCCCCATACCAGCAGGTTAATCTGGGCTCCTGGTAGGCCTCACCTGGAACATGAATACAGTAAATTATTCATTCAATGATTCAATGAAAGGAAGGAAGAAAGTGGGGAATTTAGCATGTACATGTAGTAAGTCAGCAAGGAAGATGTACTTTATGACCTGTAACATAAATAACAAAGGCTCAAAATTCATTGAACTACAGTATAGAGGCCATCTACAAAACTGTACTTTGTCTTCACACATGCCATAAGACGAATGTGCTCAGCACAGATTCCATAATTAGCTGCACGCACGCACGCACGCACGCGCGCACGCGCGCACGCACACGCACACGCACACGCACACGCACACGCACACACACACACACACACACACACACACACACAGAGCAGTTTCTCAGGTACATTGCCCTATTACCAGAGTAGTTGAGTTACAGCAATTTAATCTTGACAAAAGGAAAACAAACACACACACAGTTCTCAGAGACACTCCTGGTCTGAACATGGTGTTGTTTTTATTGGATGAAAAACTAGTTAGAAGCATTTATTTCAGACCAACGCACCATAAAGGATTAGGGAAGGTGTGTTTAGTTTTATTAGACCGACCTTAATCTCTTTATCTGTTCCTTGAACTAGGAACGTAAACAGTCCATGTCCCCAGTGATCCAACTTTCTCTCTCTAACAGTCACTCTGTTCTATGCTTCTCCCTCGCAATTCTTTATAATGTCTCTCACTCTCATCCTGAATGCATTTCTCGTCTGCTTCATAATATAAATATTTAGTCATCTCTGCATTTTGGAAAAAAATATGGGAGAAGGAGAAATGAGACCTGAAGCTGTCTCACTTTGTGTACCTCTGTATGGCTCCTTCTCACTCTCTCCCTGTGTGTCTATTACAGCCGTCTCTCTCCCTTGCTCTGGAATCTCAATTCAAATCAATTGAGCTGTAGGTTTGAGGTCTACCTTATTTCCATGTTTGTCAAATAGCCCCTCGCGCACAAATCTGGAAGGCAATCATCATAGCCGATATATTTTATCACACAACTCCAGTCATAATGTTTTTGGACGAAATCTATCAGAGCAGTAGGGGGAAAAAAGTGTTTCAAAGAAAAAATCTAGTCACAGTTCAAGATTATGGCCTGCCTGGTATAGCGCCATCATAGGCCGATTTGAAAAATGTGTGGTCGAAGAGTCTTCTTGGCCTACTGGGAATGTGCATGCAAAGTCTTAATGCTAACCAGTCCTTGATTCTGCCTATCTAGGTAGTCATTGTGCCAAAACATTTTGTATTAGTTTTGAATAATATGGATGATTTTCCCAGACAGTTAATTACACAGAATCCTTTGTAAGTTGGGGGCTCAAATATATCTCTATTCTTGTATAAAGGAGTAATGGTTTCTTTGTTCTAAGTCACAGCAAAGTATTTCTCTTCCTCTATCTGCGTCTCCCTCTCTCTCTTTCATCCCTTTCTTTATTTCTCCCTCCCTGCCTGCCTCTAAGCCCTCTTCCTAGAACCAATATTTGCAAATGAATAGTGTTTTGGCAAAGGCTTGGTATGGGGACACGATGTAACCAAAACACTTGTCATGGCTGTAACACAGGCCCCTGGCTTTTTATGGTGCTGGGTAATGCACGGGACCCAGGGATAAATATTTACCCAGCCTCCGAGTTTTCATTTATCAGAGAGAAAACGCTGCACTCTACCCATAAAAAGATGTTATCGGGGAGAAAACATCAACACAGCCGTTTGGCGGAGGATTGTTTTCCACCCATGCAGAGTCCTTCAAACTTTGTGTGGAAAAACTGAGTTTTGTTTTGGAGTGAGTAAAATAAGGTATGGAGAGTAGGAGAGAGGTCAGGGGAAAAAAAGAGGGAGAGGGGGGGTGCAACAGATTCTATGGCAAGATAATGGCTGAAGCAGTCAGGGGCATCACAAGGGCACCCCCGCCCCTTGTGATGCCCCTGACTGCTTGTGATGCCCCTGACTGGAATTGGGAGTGAGTTACCAGGGCCCAAGGTGGAGGGGCCTACTTTATGCTTTAACTATTGAAAAATAGCAGATATACAAGCTCACAGCGCGCTTGTAGATCTGCTACTTTTGGAAAGTCATGAAAAAGTGTGCAAATCTTTGAATATATGTACTTTTTAAGCGAACATTTGTAAATCAAATTTTGTTTCTGGGGGGTCCCTGGAACTAAATATTTCGAGATGGGGGTCGGTGGCCAAATACGTATCATTTTGGGGGTTCTTCACATGAAAAGGTTTGAGCACCACTGACATAGAAACATAGGTTTTTCAAAAAACCTTAGAAGGATTTGAAATAATTCAAAGACTTGCACACATTTTCATCGATCTTTCAAAAATAGCAGATCTACAAGCTCGCAGCGCGGCACTCGGTGCCGCGCTGTGAGCTTGTATATCTGCTATTTTTCAATAGTAAAAGCACAAAATGTGATTGAATCCTTGAACCCAGGGCCCAGAATTTGGTGCGACACCCCTGGAAGCAGTTGGGACAGAGAGATGGTCTGAGACACAGAGAAAGAAGTAGAGCTGGGCGATATGACTTCAAAAGTTCACCAAGTGTCCCTATGCGACTTGAGCTGAGCAATATTTGACCAGTATCTATACGTGACCCAGTACTGGGGTTTATCCACCACTGGCTACAGTACAGTAGGTCAGAGATGTATGAAAAGGGATTGAAAATTGATAAATAGGTACCAATTGGTTTTACAGTTTAAGAAAACAAGTTTCTGACTTGGGGCTACATTTTGGAGAACGTTGCCGAGTCGCAGCACAAACGGCAGATCTGTAATGAATTGTCTACGTTTGCATGATTACAATGATGTCCCCCACCTTGTCTGTTGTTGGTTTTCTGGGACCAGGGCAGCTCTGCTAACAGTTTGCTGAACATCCAATCAGCTTCTTCTTGAGGCAGAAATCCAGGGAGCAGATGCAGCCTGGAAAACACACACACACACACACACACACACACACACACACACACACACACACACACACACACACACACACACAGTACCCTGAGTCCAACCCATGTCCGACAAATGGTTATGTTTGTGCAATATTCAACCAACTATGTACATACAGTATGCTAGCATTGAGGGACAAGTCTCAACAGTTACCAGGGGAGTGCCTGCCATCTAGTGGATCTAATATGCCACTTGGAGAGAAAAGAAATCTCAAGTTTTGTGATCAATGTTCTAGATAAAAATATGACCATGTGTAGGCCTACCATTCGTGACAGAAAATTATGGTGTGGCAGCTATCTATTATACTTTAACTGCACTGGGACTGCAATTACCATTAAATGGATAGAACTATGGTGTTGTACACATTATTACAGTAAGGACTGGAGTAGCATATATAAAATATGAAGTCAGGAACAAGAAAATAAATGTCATATGTCATATGACAAAGAGCAAAGACCTGAATGCATGTCTATGTTTTTCAAATCCAAAGCAGGGTGTTATCAAACTGTATGCTCAGTTTTCTAAATTGACAGTACTATGGCTTATTTAACGTAATAGTTTTCACAAAAGGATACTTGTCCCCACCAGTTGATCCGCTGTACATCTCTGTAATGTACCAGGTAGACTGGACTCACCTGGACACTCCCGATGGGCCATGGCTGATCTCATGGTCCCCTGCCTGTCTATGTAAAGCAAATACAATACATCCATAATTACTTTAACACAGGTAGTGTTGGTCATATTTTAGAAAATACTCAAATTGCTATGGAGAAATGAGAGCGGCAAAAAGAAGAATAAATGTAAACAGGTTGCTTACTCTATCAACTTCTCTGGTGGAATATTTCTAACTGGCTGCGGTGAAGGAAAAAAATACAAAGATTAGAAAGAGTCAGTCACTTACGCACACACACGAGCGCACACACACACACACACACACACACACACACACACACACACACACACACACACACACACACACACACACACACACACACACACACACACACACACACACACACACACACACACACTGTTGCTACAGTAACATATTTTTGTTACCATGCATTGCTAATTACAAACCGGACTACGTCCATGAATTAAGTACTTTTACAGTACAGTCATTGATATTTGTTTAGCTGTGAATAACTTCTACACGTTAGCATATAATAACAGAACACCTGGGCAAATTTTGCCTCAGGTGGTCTGTTACTTTTTTGGCACAGGTGAACAAGCACTATGGTTAAGACCATATCACATGAATACAATAATATAGACCATTGGTTCTCAAAGTGGGGTCCGGGGTTTCAATGTGTTTTCAATTCATTATAAAAGGGAATAGACCAAACATTTACTTTCAACATGACTCAATATTGTTAGTTTTCTCTTACTGACGTAATTCAACATATTTTTTATCTAGTTATTTACTGAAAGCAGGCATCTAATGACACAGGTTAAAGGACCATAGCAGCGGTCTGTTACTGTATATTTATCACACAGTCTACTCAACATTACAGTTGACCATTTTCAGATGCATACGGAAGCCACTGTTTTCCATATTAGTACGGTATGATCACGTCCCATCACGACATGTTGTAAGCTTGTAGATCTGCTATTTTGAAAACATTCAAAATAAAACTACTTTCAAACATTGAAAGGAATTTGAAAACATCATGTTGTCATGTCCTCTCTCTACCTTGGCAGGTTGATGAAACTCAACTGTCCTCTGTCCACCTCCCCAAGAGCCAGCAGCTGGGATGGCGTTCACAGGAGGAACAGCTGTTGCAGAATAGACAGCTTTGAGAGAATGACAGGACTCAGACATTTGTTGGATCAAAATATAAAAAAGAATGTCGGATTAAACAAATAAAAGCATAATGAGAATTGCAGTCATTACTATGCAGTTGTCCTGAAACATGACGGTCGCTCACAGCCGCCATGGTTCCGGGTTGACATGGTTACGGGCAGAAGCGACTTAATTAGCCCCTTACAGCTACACAAACATTCAGATTTCACAAACAAAGCGCTTAATAAAGTCTCACACGTGTCTAAATACGCTACGCAGGGGTTAAAGCCAAAAAGAATCACAAGACTGAAATTATTCATGTCCCAATATGGGATTTCGTGAAACATGGCATGTGCAGCGCACACATTTTATATATGTATATATAATTATATTATTATATTATTATTTTTATTTATTTTTCTCCTGAAGTTCTGAACTGCTTTCACTGAATGTATGTGTGCCAAAGATGCTTTATTTTATAGAAATATCTTCTGAAGTCCTGTTGTATTCTATTGCTTGTCTGGACAATTCAAATACTCATATCTTGAAAT
This sequence comes from Nannobrachium achirus, assembly GCF_963921795.1. Taxonomy (NCBI): domain Eukaryota; kingdom Metazoa; phylum Chordata; class Actinopteri; order Myctophiformes; family Myctophidae; genus Nannobrachium; species Nannobrachium achirus. Next base: position 54,779,214 of record NC_137820.1, read on the forward strand.
TACCAGTAAGACTCCCTAATCGGGAGATAAGCGACCGTAGGTGGCTTATCTCCACAAATAGGGCAAAAATTTGTTTTTCCCAAATCTTCCTGATCCATGTTGATGACATGAGTGTAGACATGCTGTGTAGTGATATTCGTGATTTTAGGGCAAAAACTGTAGGAGCAGTGTCCAAAAATGTGTTTTAAAAATCGGCCTGAAGGTGGCGCTAGAATAGGGCCATGTGAGAAATGAGGGGTGGGGTCTCCGCGTTGCCTTGGAGGACGAATAGGTACCGGCCCCGGCTCTCCCGGACGCTCCTAGCCCGAGTTACGGCATTTTATGTGCGCTGCAGTGGCAGGGGGTCCTCCACTGGGGGCGCCACCACTTTTGCATCCGTTCTGGAGCACCAGGAGTCGGTGGTCCCCGGGAATTCCCCGTGAGCAGCCCCGTTGGGGTGGTCATTTTTGCACATTTGGTCATTTTTTACATCTGGGGCCCCCCAGGGACCTGGGGGTCCCTGGGGCTCCGGGGGTCCTTGGAGGTTGTAGTTTGGCAGGCAAGGAGTGTGTGTGTAAAATCTGGCATGGATCGGGTCAACGGGTGCGGAGATATAAGCAGGGAAAAAGTGTGACGTGTGAGCACATTTGGTCATTTTTTACATCTGGGGGTCCCCCAGGGACCTGGGGGTCCCTGGGGCTCCGGGGGTCCTTGGAGGTTGTAGTTTGGCAGTCAAGGAGTGTGTGTGCAAAATTTGGCATGGATGGGGGCAACGGTTGTGGAGATATGAGCAGGGCAAAAGTGTGACGGACTCACTGACTGACTCACTCACTCACTCACTCACAGACAGCCCGTGGAGGTTTTGGTAGTAAATGCGACCTACGGTCGCAATAACTGCTTTTTAGTTTGGAGATCACTAGACTTTTTGACAACTTTGTCATTCACGCCGTGGCCATCGCTACACCTCCCCCTTATTTTATTTAATCATGTTTTTGCAGATCTGCACTGATCTCAGAAACAGACCCTATTTTATTTATTCATGTTTTTGCAGATCTGCACTGATCTCAGAAACAGACCCTATGGAATCCTCAAGACTGAAATCAGTCCCCAGGACTGAGAACTTTAACCCCTGCGCTACGCCCTACTATAATTACCCGTAGCCTCCGTATTCTTTAATAAGAAGCCTTTTTATCCAATCATGTTCTTTGTTTCCTTGTATATCCTGGTTTTAACTAAGGAATGTATGGAAGGAAGGGATATCATGTGACAACGGGGTATGCGCCATGTCCGGCCATGACGCTCACCATGGGTGCCAGCACTCGCACCGGAAGTGCGATGAAATACGTGACAGTGAATGGAGCCGGCTAGATCAGCTCATGAACAAACCTGGAAGAAACACTATTTATGAACAAACCTGGAAGAAACACTATTTATGAACGACTGAGACCTTTGTCATATAATCTTTTCAGGAATATAAAAGAAAACATATCAAAGGTATTTTTACAATCAATTGCTTTTCGATGTGCACAGTACATAATGAAATAATAATAACAGCAGCAAATAATAATCGTTTCTGTTTCCGAAGTATCCCGAGATTTGGTTCCCAGACAGGAAACGGTGGACAGTCTCGCGATACTTGGCACGTTTAGAAACATACTTTTTGCCCTTTAGCTACTGCTATAAAATGACACAGTGCACACATCGAATATCAACACAGCAGAACATTTTTTGTGACAAGCCTTCTCTTATTTTCCTGAGCCGAGTATGTTATAAAGGTCTCAATTGTTCAGAAATAGTGTTTATTCATGAGCTGCTCTCAGGCTGCTCCACAGGTACAGTGGATTATACCGAACTTCTGGCTGCAGTTTGGCACCCATGATGCGATGAATCTCCCGGTTGGAATTGCGAGATAGCGAAAGTGTTGTTGGTATCTTTACCTCCTATTTACCTTGGTTTTACCCATGCGCACCAACCGCATCTATTGACACTGAGATGTGGGCGTGGCCTTGCAACAATCGGTCCGTAAATACACGGGAAACAGAAAATGATCGGATAAAAAAAGCTTCTTATTAAAGAATACGGAGGCTACGGGTAATTATAGTAGGGCGTATCGTATTTAGACACGTGTGAGACTTTATTAAGCACTTTGTGACATCTGAATGTTGGTGTAGCTAGCTGTATGGGGCTAATTAATTTGGGATCAGCTTGGGCGTGCTGTATGTGCTAGAGTGATCAACAGAACCACGTTGGCTGACTTGCAACAAATCCTGTTTGAGGAATGGGATGCCATCCTACAGCAAAGTGTGCAGGCATTGACACTTGGGCTCCTGTGGTGGGGCGGGCACCACGGGTACAAAACGAATCCGACCCACACATCACCAGTATACAGGCTATTGTCACAATATGTATCTGTGATTCTGTGGAACCGAGTCAAAATAGATGTAAGGCCTAAACTCAGTACCAAGTGCTTGTCAAGGTGGGGGTTCCCGATTCAAATAAGATTATTTTGATGGGTCGCAGCCCGAAAGGTTTTAAGAAACACTGGTCTAACCAACCTGTTGGATGTGGCCGTTGTTTCGGCACGTGTTTTGGCTGTGTAGCCCACGAGCCCTGGACTCTGGCACGCTGACGTTTATCCGACATCAAATCTAGTTAGAAAGCTGGAACACAGATGAGAAGGGATGAGAGGACACATAATTTCAACAATTGTAGTATTTTGGGGGATACACACAGCACAAATCTGAATAAATGTAACTATGAAAGTGTAAAGATTTACCCTTACAGTTAGACTTTGAGTTACATTAACCCTCCAGATTTAGCTGTGTTCAGTAGCCATGTATAGATGGACAAGGAGAATGTGGACAGAAATAACTACTAGGCCCTGTGTGGGGTCTTCAACGTTTTCAGGTCAAGGACCCCTTAGTTGAGAGAGAGATGAAGCAGGTACCCCCACAACCTTTTCATAGATTCCATATAGCTTCATTGTTTGACAGCACGATCAGTGTATTTTAGATTCATGTCAATTTGTGTTTTCAGATAACCACATGAACTGTCAATACTTAATAAACTTGACCTTTCACTCTGTACTTAGTCTGCTCTTTTTCCCCTCTACACCAAAGCTCTTTGCTAACGTTCTCCCAATATGGACACAAGGGTTTAAAGGTGATACACCATGCATTTAAAAAGTATTTATGTCATATTGTTTATGTCCCAAAAACGTTTTTCAAAAGGTTTGAGTTTTTTTTTTTTTTTATGATGACGTCACAATCGGCAGCAAATCTGGATAGCCTGTTTTGAGAACCCGTGGGAGGGATACTTTTAACCTTCGCCTTCTCAAAACCAGAGAAAGACACAACGGTCAGAAATGGGACTTTGTGAGGATAGAAGGTGCTAGTGGGACCCCAAAAAAAGGTTTTAAAATAGGAAAAGTGAAATTTCATGGTGTATCACCTTTAAGTGGTTAATGTAAAAAAGGAGAAAAAAAGGTTTCTATCACACAAAGATTTGGAGGACCCTCTGTAGTAACTCTGAGGACCCCCTAAAGGTCCCGGAACTCCCTGATGAAGACCCCTGCACTATAGTTTATACAGGATGGTCATTGGTTAGCCATAAATTATAACTACCAGGAGATGTCGCTAATATTCGGACGTTATAACGTCCGAATATTAGCGACATCTCCTGGTAGTTATAATTTATGGCTAGTCATTGGTGATGATTTCTAAGCTCAAGGACTGGAGAATTACCCCAGACAAGAAAGACAGAATAAAATATAATAAAGACTAATTTGGTACAAATTAATATAGATGATGGCTGAATAATGTATTTTATACTTTTTCCTATACCTCGGTATATTCATGACAACAGTGCTCAGTCTAGAGCACATATCCCAGACCTTAGGCTAAATCCCCCAAAAACACATCATGTTTGTTGAATTAACTTTAAAAGCCCAAAACGTTTCACATAATTGGACAGGGTATCTTCACGTACATTATTCTCATTTCTCCACATTTGGGGGAATTCTACCTGATTTTTCTGAAATGAACTAAGCCCCATTTGGAACCTCTCCAGTTTCCACGATCTATGTTTATAACCAACAACTTCCATGCACCTTCTGTGCTAACAGCTACATGGCTAGCAATTAATGAATAAGCACAGTTTCCAGATTGTCAGCGTCAACGTTTTATTATTTAGCTATTTCCATAGAGAAACGATTTCGTTGTTCATGACAGTTAGTTTGATACATTACATTGCTCAGTGCTCACCCAGTAGCTGTCAGCTGATTAAACAATCCAAAAGCAAGCACCAACCGCGTCTGGCGTATACGCAAGGCTGTCCCTGTTCCGGTCTGGTTCCGGTCTCCCCCAAGCCCCCTGTGATTGGCTGAACCGGACGTAGGGAGCGCTCGGTTGTAGTCACTTGGACCGCGCGAGGTGCACCAAAACCCAACGATTGCATTCACCACGGCTTCGTGGTGTGCCTGCGGTGTGCCTGCGGTGTGCCTGCGTCGGTCGGGGGCGAAGAGCAGGACCAAGGTCCGCTGGGCTTCGCGCCGCTTGCAATGTCGTGGACAATAACTGGGCGTCGTGGACAATAACTGTGACATCTAACCATAAAACGAGCGCTCCCTTCATAGACAAGCTTGCGAATAGCTTCCTCGCGCACCAACCGGCACCAACAGGATTGAGCTCAGCTCTACGCCAAAATAATTCCGACAGGCAGTCATGGAAACATTTAATGGTTCCGTTTTCCCTGTCAGATTATCCCAATAAGAGTTATAAGAATGATTTTTAATGATTTTCTACGGCTCTCTGGTCCCTCTCAGTGGTGGATCGTGGATGAAGTAGGCTACTCTAATTTAATCAAGTAAAAGTAGCAATACTCTGTTACAAAATAAGAACCGTATTCAAAATTGTACTTAATTGTAACAAAATTGTGCCTATAAAGTACAACACAAAGGTAGTAGTATTAAAATATAGGCCTAAAAGGCTTACTTTATATTTGGTAAAAGGAAATAATAATACAAACAAAGATCTATGCTATATTCAAATAATTGTAGGGGAGTAAAACAATAGGCTACAATATTTGCCACTGAGATGCAGTGGTGTAGAAGTATAAAATGGAAATACTAAAGTAAAATTCAAGTACATCAGAATTATAGCATACTTACTATAATAAATAATACGTAATTACTTTCCACCACTGGTTCTTCTTTACATCATCACCAATCACTATCTATTTATCTTCATCTTTCAGCCACATGGTACATGTGTGCACACAGCCACACACACAGATGTAAACACAAACTATAATGTAACTATAATGTTTTTTTTTTTTTTTACTTGGAACTTTATTTCAGCTCATTCAAAATGCTGCATCTGACCGGATACTCTCACTGGGAGTGAAAAAAATAAAAAACACTTACATTTAATAAATGTATTAGCTCACTCCATATATGTTTTATTTCAAAGTAGGCTACATCTTAATTGATGCCCGAATGCTCACTCAAATTTAATAGAAAGGTGTGGTCAGTAATTGGGTGAAACATAGTTATGCTTAAGACCCTTGTGTAGTGGGGCATGTGATGCCAAGCATTAATGTGTGATAAAGCCAAGGATGCTGATTAAAGTTTGTACAAGGGTGGACCGGGAACACAATTCAGACCAGGAAGATAAATTACGACACCCATTATGTCAAAGTAAAACTCCTTGATAGGAGCATAAGATTACTTACTGTACTGGATGATGCTTCCATGAATATTACATTACCAGTGATTCTTCAAATACAAACATCCCCCGCCCCTTTCTTGGTAAACTCTCAGATCAGGCACCACTCTGTAGAGGAACCCAACATCTAAATCTGGTAAGGTGCATTTAGTCACCATGGGCCTAGTGTCTGGAACAACTTTCTGCTGCTGAAGTGGATAAAAACTCCATATTCTTAAGGTTAGGTAAAGATAACCAGCATATTTGTATGTAAGTGACTTTGTGTGTGTGACTGGACAACATCTCAGGGTCACTATCACATTTGAGCCTATGTGTGGCTCTTTTAAAGGTAATGATTGACAGAAATGACCAATATAAGCTACACTGAATTGATGTTTATTGTGTGTCTCCCACTGGGTGAGCTGGCGACGGGCTCACTCGTCTCCGCTGCTCTGTTGTCTGTCTGCCTAATAAACTGATGGATGAACACCTGACTGCTTCTCTCTCCAGCACAAATGGCTACACGGAGCTGGATATTTCTGAAGCTAGATATTTTTTTGTGCTGTTGGGGCTTGCAGCCACATGAAGCTGGATATTTCGGCCGCGAAGCTGGATATTTTTTAAACCGGATAAATAAGTGAAGACATTGAAAAATATCCGATTCACTGGATCCATGTAGACAGGGAACCCGGATATCTCTGAAGACTTTACCGTGTGTGTGCTTGTTAGACCTAGATATCTTTGTCGTGTGGACCTAGATATTTTTCTATGTGGATATCTGAAAAACCGGGATATATGAAATATCCAGCTCCGTGTGGACCTAGATATTTTTCTATGTGGATATCTGAAAAACCTGGATATATGAAATATCCAGCTCCGTGTAGCCATAGAATCATTCTCAGCAACTTGTACTTAAGAATTCAGTCTCATATTTACTTCAGAACTCTACGGAAATACACCACAGATAGTGTCGACAATACACTACAGAATGGTGCCGAAGGTGGCGTTATAATACACTACAGAATGGTGCCGAAGCCGGGGCACTACAACAGAGTAATCTAAGGTTTAAGACCTTATTTTCGCAAGCCTTTGGTTAATTGCGAGTGTGTGGGGTCCAAGTCCAACTGGTTTGGTCTAACAAGAATCCACTAGCCACCTCACCGTCCCCGAACATCCAGATATACAGATCACATTTTTGTAAAGCACTATTTATTAACAAAAAAAAATATAGAAACATAGAAAGTTATTGGCACATTGCATTCCACATTCAAAAATCTTGAAACATGGTAAAGTTGCACCTGAAACTTCCATAAGGCACCTTAGCTGCCCAGATAAAATTCCGGTGCACTGGCCAAAACAATTCATACAGAGATCTTTGGCAAAATTAATAACACCAAACTAGGCAGTTGTGTACATAGACAACTGCATATCATTTAAGAGTCTTTGATATAGTCAGAAAATACAAAACAGTTTCATAATACATTTTATAAACAGCCACACTTGCATGTCAGTCAACTAAAGGCCATTTACATATTGTAGTGTCAAAGATCAAGTAAAATCATGCATCCATTTTGCAAAGTTGTGATGTAATGTTGGAGTGGAATATTACTATTTTGTCAAGGCTGTCTTAATACTGTTCATACTGGTATTGATGTGTGATGAGGAAGAGAATTAATGTGTGATGAGGAAGTCTTTCGATGCTTTCATATACTTTGTGGAATAGATTCATACACATGGTACTCTGCCAAACGATGGACTTAACCCATAGATCTTTTCTTTGTAAATAGCCTTCAGTTGTTGGTCATGCCTCCCACTGCACGCAAGATATGGCTGTTAGATCAAAATATTAAAAGTTATTTGCCCGCCACCACTTTACTACTGCTTACAACAGCAGAGCAAATAGAAATTCAGTTCCACAGGAAAAACTCCCTTTTGCTGAGGGGAGGATCTCATTTCACCTTGTGCCTTTTAGCAGCCATTTTAGCCATATAAAATTGCAGAAGCCCTACAGCACACCAGGCCAAATTACACCAGAATAGAGGTTGCAAACTTAATGTGCAAACACACAATCATATTTAAAGGCACAGAGGTGAAATTCCTGAAGAAATATCATAGGCACACACACACACACACACACACACACAAACGTTTCCTTTCTAGACAAACTCCAGATTCCATGACAAAGATCGCAGATTGGGAAGCCTCATCTTTTATTCCGTCTTCTTCAGACCTGTTCCGTTGTTCTGCGCTGCTCTGAGTTTCCTTCTGTTGAGGTAGCCAGTCCGCTGCAGACGGTTCATCCTTGCCCCAAAGAAGTTGACGAGAAAGCTAGGAACCAGCCTAGTAGTCAACCAACCCTGAGGAGAGTAAGGGGAAGGGGGGTACACATTGATTTATACAGTTATTTACAATGAACAGCTCAATACAGTCAAATTAAGCACATCGAAGACCTTTGAATCCACAAATCCGATCTGATCACTTGCAAATAACGGCATGGAAAGGGAGTCCTAAAGATCAAGGCATTTGCCTGCAGTCTTAACAAAGCCATAACATTAGATCTCACTAACAGCAGCGCTGTACGTAGCAATGTTATTGAGCCCACCATGACAGCGTGAGGGAAGTATCCGTTGGTCTGGTCCTGTAGGCCCACGGTGGCCAGCTCGGCAATGACATAGCGCTCTGGAGTGGGCTTGTCCAGGGTGGGCTTCCTGATGCGGGTCATCTTAGTGGCCACGAAGAAAGGCAGAACGCTCTGCAGAGAGAGACAAAACAGGTGCAGTTAACAAGCTGAACTCAGCGATAAACTAGAACTGCACTCAGTCGAGGTGCCAACTTAAACCAGCAGAGCGCGCCATGAGGTGCGCTCACCAGGACATCACCAGGAATGCTTGTCCCTCATTAGCTGTTAATGATGACATTGCCATGTATTTCTACAGGCTAGGGTGGCACCTGTCAGCAGGCAGTGCTGAGTGGGAGGAGTAGGACAAAAGTCCTCCTGGTGGGGCCTCTTCACTGGCAGGCCAGTCAGTAAGATACAACAGCAGTGACAACACAGACATTACTAACTTAGAAAGAAAAAGGGGGTAAAAATACAAAAAAAAAAACAAAACAAAAAACAGATATTTGAAAATTATTATATTGGCATGTAAAAGCTAGGGCGTATATACCCAGTCTAACCAGCAGATGGGGGTATTTTCCTATGCATGGTATCCATGTACGGTATGGTACTGTATGCAAGTTCCAACTTGTTCCTTAACACTATGGTGAAATTCACAGTAAGTTTCCACAAATACTCCGCTTACTGGAAACAAACCAGCTCGCCTAAGTTTTAGAACATTGAATTTTCCTTAATAATGATACAATGATGTTCTAATAATTTACATAGTTTGGTTATAAATAATCTGGTTTTGGTTTCTCCACCTGCTCATCAACCAAGAAACCAACTCATATGTTGGCAACATAAATGAATAAATGGAACGATTTCTCTAGCTGTGTCAATCAGGCCACGCTTACTGCAATGAAGACTTTACCCTGATTAAGAAATGTAGGCAAGGCTAATCAGCATATTGCCACATGTGGGTATGATCCATTTATTAATGTGCATGTTCATGTGTGTACCTGGTGATTCCCTATGAGTGAGTTCCAACAAACAAAGAAATATTTTATTGTAGACACCAGCCAAACCAAACCCGTTGATAACATATTTTTCAGGCCAAGGACCCCATAGCTGAGAAAGATGAAGCATTTTTCTGTTTTTTTGTATACACAATATATTTTTGTTATGGATTTGTGTTGACGTGTATTCTGAGACATTTAACCACTTAAACGCTCAATACTTCCCATTAGAATATGGATGTAGGCTTCAAGTGGTTCTCCTATGACAAAGATTTTGGCAAACCCCCTGTAGTAAGTCTGAGGATCCCCTAGGGGTCCCAGACCCCGCTCCTTGCACCCAATCGTAAAAAGTGGTTTGAACTGTCTGACATGGTCATCCTTAAAGCCCTGTGCTCTCACTAGCATGGCTAAAAAGTAAAAACACTAGCGGGTCTCAAAACAATGTGCAGACTGACCTGGACAATGATGCCCCGACGTCTGTACTCCTCATGCAGACCACGAGAGAAGAAATCCACGAAGGCCTGAAAACAGCGAGAAGACATGTTTGAGTAAATCTCACTAAAGAAGGCCTACTTTGCCCCCCCCCCACACACACACTAGGGCATTCATGAATAGTGATTTTTAGTATTCGAATTATTCGACCTCAAAGTATTCGAATAGTCGAATATTCGACAGGACTGGCCAAACTGTCAAATATTAAGTAAGCAAGAGGCAAACATTGTGAAAATAGCAGATCAACATGCTCACAACGCCTCGCGTTCGCGTTGCGAGCATGTAGATCTGCTATTTTCACAATATTTATCAGTGGAACCGAGTCACATTAATACCTACAATTCCAAGGGCTTGTCAGGGTGGGGGTCCCCAGTTCAAATATGTTTATTTTGGGGGTCACGGCCTAAAAAGGGTTGAGAACCCCTGGTATAGAGCATTTACAAATTCCTTCACCAGGGGCATTGACAACTCATTCTTATGACTTCCTATCTAGCCAAGCTTTATAAACTATAGAGAATACAATAAAAAAATAAAAATAAGCGAATAGTGACTTGGATATTCGAATAGTTGGTGAATGCCCCAACACACACACACCTTTGTAGAAGAGTACACAGTCAGCAGGGGGACAGGGTACATGCCACTGGCAGAAGAGATGTTGAGAATCACTCCTTTGGATCTATGGAAGAAAGAAAACCCAACACATTTAGGAGAATATCGAGTATCAACTCTGCTGTTCATTGCAGGTCGTTTTCCAACATTTTCACAGCACATGGGCCAACATTGCAAACTGACCAACATACACAAACATAAAACACGTGTACACAGTAATTTAACTGTACATTTTACATAACGTACTGTCAGAGTTACAAATGGATAAATTAACACTGAGGGTATTACTGTGTAGTGTACAAACACACTCCAGTGCATATACTGTACACTACAGTACGTACACGCTGTGAATAGACATGCATGCAGAAACAGTAATGTACAATATACTGTTACACACATACAGTAATATTCACACACCAGTATGCCCATGTGGAAAATGACGTGTATGGAACGAACACGGGAGAACTAATCATGTACTATATTGTCGTTGTCGGGCGGAAACCTCATATCTCCAAGTTTCGAATTTGTGTGTTTTTTC
>NC_137820.1:54790348-54843567 GCF_963921795.1 Nannobrachium achirus
CACATGCTTAGATTACGTAACGGGGGAGTGATGTGGCTTATAAAAAAAACTGAAAAGAAGGGAAAGTCTCGTTCCACCATAAATAAAATGGATACGGGTTGCTACATGTGACCAGTTGGCTATATATAGGCTAACTAACCATTACTGACAGTAGGCTGTGTGTGTTTGTGTGGGTGCGTGTGTATGCGCGCGTGCGTGATATTTATAGCGATCTCTGTACATTCACAGGGGCACACGTGTAGAAGCCACTTCTACATGCAGCACCCCTTCCTAGTTGACACGTTAATGCTATATTTAGCCAAGCAAGCCTCCCGGCGTTGTTACTATTCCTAGCGTTTGTATACGAGGGGGCGCCGGTGGTACTTCTGTTATTTCTTTTTTTAATGAAAGGGAAGAAAAAGTCACATTTTCACAATGAATGGATTTTGACTCATTAGAATATATTCTTTTCATTTGTGCCAGATACACTGCCTACTGCAAGGGCCATCGGAGGACGTTGTGGCACTTAATTGAGCCCCTATGTTGCTTTAATTGAGCCTAAACATGCCTGCAATTAGCATATAGCCCATTGCCTGTATATTAGTTCGCCGAAAACGTATCTCTCCACCGCACTGACGCCGGCAAGGTACAGTATAGCGTTGGAAAGCGTCTGTTGCCTTTGGTAGGCTACACTGTCTGGTTGGAACAGGTAGGGAGGCGTCGAAATATGAGACTACCTTATATTCTTTCTGTTGAAATAGAACACAATATGGCGAAGAACACACCACAAATAGTTTTTAGTCTAGTTGTTTGTCCAGGGACTGCCAAAAACAAAAAAGCTAACAGAGACTGGAGTTGAGAGGAAATGCAATAAAATGACAATACAAAACGAGAATCAAATTTTCATTCAACAGAAACAGTATGTCCAAATTATGTGTGTAACCACTTGAACCCCCATGTCTATTCCGGGGTAACATTCCCCTGACTGTGAGCTTGTAGATCTGATATTTTTGGCAAAGAGATTTGGTGTACCATCTGACAGGAAAAGCGGTCCAAGTAGGCCTAGTTGTAACTCAGGTCCGTTTAGCTACCAATGTGTTGTCGGGGGTCCCTGCTTCATCTGTCTCTCAACTAAGGGGTCCCTGGCCTGAAAACGTTGAAGACCCCTCACCCCTGATCTAAACGCTTGGTAATAATTTGGTCAAACCCCCAGAGCTGTCCGTGGTGCTGAAACTACGGAGGAGTAGTGTACAGTCTATCTACTGTATATGGTGTACTCGCTGCACCGTCGTTTCAGCACCACGGACAGCTCCACCATCCATTTCATTGAAAGGGCCTGGATGGATGGCGCCACACATTCGGATCATCTGAGACAAATCTGTAAGTCAGGGGTCTTCAACGTTTTCAGGCCAAGGACCCCTTATTTGAGAGAGACATGAAGCAGGGACCCCCACAACCTCATAAAGTTTCATCGTTTGACAGCACAATCATCAGTGTATGTTGGATTCATGTCAGTTTGTGTTTTCAGATATTTAACCACTTAACCGTCAATACTTAAAGGGCCACTTCACCTCTGGTACAACCAGATCTTATTTTATTGTTGTTTGGGACACAATCAACACAATCCTGAGTTATTCTTTGTGTTCAATCTGTGTTTTGAGATATTTTAGTATTTCAGCTGTGCTAGTGATGCTTTTTGCATCATATGATGCAGCATGATGATGCAAAATGCATCATCATGCAAGTTTTTAATAAACTTGACCTTTCACTCTGTACTTAGTCTGCTCTTTTTCCTCTCTACATCAAAGCTCTTTGCCGAAAATAGCCGATCTACAAGCTCACAACGCCTAGTTGAGCGCTTGTAGATCTGCTATTTTTGGCTAAAGTTCTCAGAATATGGACGCGCTGGGGTTCAAGTGGTTAATATATAAAATAAAGGGAAAAAAGTTTCTATCACACAAAGATTTTGAGGACCCACTGTAGTGACTCTGATGACCCCCTAGGGGTCCCGGACCCCCTGTTGAAGACCCCTGCTGTAAGTTATATTTGTGGATACATTTGGTATACGCCAAGGTCTTAAGGAAGGTCCTTGTGGCTGATATTTCTATCTGTTTTTAATACATTCAGTGCATAGGTGTCAGTGTCAGTGTGTGAGGGGATTTTGACATCTTGATTTGGGGGGGATTTTTATTTTCAGCACCACGGAAGAGAAAAAAGCAAGTGCATGATGGCCGTGTTGCTTTCTATAATTAGTAGTACTTTCTATAAATCTTACTTTCAACACCACGATCAGAGTCCCATGAATATTATTAGAATAATATGTCCACGTATGTAGACTAGAGAATAAAGGAATAAACGTTTGGCATGTTTTCAGCACCGCGGAAAAAGTGTCGCTTAGACACCAGTGCAGCAACAAAGCCTGGTGTCCTCAGTGGCATGTCATCATCATGGACAGGTGCCCATTTGCCGTGCATCTGTGAGCATAGTGTGCTTTCTTCTGACTGCAGCTTATAGTCACATGATCAGGTTTCAAGCTTAATAATTTATATTCCATCACACGAGGATGTTGCTGGCCTTGCCAAAAAAACAAGCTATACAAGCTAACAACGTTGCGCGGCACTGTGTAGCCTATGTCCGGACTGTCGTCCCATGGCGCTACAGGTCCCTAATACAGCGAGGACAACCATGTGCTATTATTGATTCACCTTTATTTGAATTCTAACACGGATCCTTTGACACTGTATAAAAGTACTATCGTTCACCATCTATCTCTCTCTCTCTCTCTCTTTCCCTTTCCTCTGCCACTGTTAGACTACCACCCACTCATCCTCCACTTCATTATTTTCAGCAATACCGTGTCTCTCGCTCTCGCTCTCTCTCTCTCTCTCTCTCTCTCTCTCTCTCTCTCTCTCTGCACGCACGCGCGTGCATGAAGAGAGCTTAAGGTTTTGGGTGTAGCACATCGCCCCCTGCGGCTCGAAGCAGAGAATTGCAGATCTTTGTGTAGCCTATTATGTCCACAAATAAATGTATTGATTATTTCATTCAGCCACAACTGCATTGACAGTGAAAGTGAAACAACAGTCAGAGTTAGAAAGAACAGAAAGCTGGCCAATGACGAGTTAAATTATGAAAAAGTGGATTAATATTGAATGGGTGAATCGATGAAAGAATGAAGTAGGCTAAGGTGAGAGAAATGTGCAATGTAAACCATTCAATCAACACACACACACACACACACACACACACACACACACACACACACACACACACACACACACACACACACACACACACACACACACACACACACACACACACACACACACCACACATCACCAAATAGGCTACATCCTGTTCTAAAACAATATATTATTGTGTTACTTTTTAAATCCGTCCTGACCACACTTAGTGCCTACAAGCCATTTAGTTTGGCTGGGTCAGGGGAAGGTAAAATATTGGGTAATTAATAAATAATTAAATACTGTATATACTTCACATAGCAGCATGATAGAGTCCCTTAAACCCAGGCCAACAACAGCACAAAAAAAAGACAAAACGACATCCTCAAAGCTTTAAGTGACTTGTTGTTTAGCTGGTGAATAAAAATAGAACAGGTTGATTTGGGAGAGAACTTAGAGAAGTAGCAGATGTAGTACCATCTAGCGGCGAGAGTTTGGTAATGGTAATCACATATTGTTTCCTATTTTATTTGACGATACATTTGGTCATTGATAAATGATAATACAGTTCCACTGCAGGTTATATTTTTGCAATCAGCCTATTTCTCCTATATTTAAATATAACAGCCTATATTGTTGCCTAGTAGACTATTTGTAGGTTACATTGCGAATTATATTTGATCATAACCATAGATCAAATATTTATTGGTATGGTCTCAAAGTTTGGAGAAATATTCGTTTAGTACTGTCAAAATAACAATAAACAATATCCTATACAAATAGACATGGCTTTAGATTAATGCCATAATTATTGCTCAACCAATATTCTTATGTACAAGCTTGAAGTGAGAGCCGTTGCGGCTATTTTCACAATATTTATCTGTGGGACTGAGTCTAGTCTCGCGTGGCCAGACTGTTAACACAATTTTCAAATGTTTCTGTTATACATCATTCGGAGATTGTTATTGTGATGCTGTATTACAACATTTAGCTGGGGACCCCACTTTGAGAACCACAGTATTAATGTTTTGAGTTGCCTTGTTATTGCTACACAACTCAACTTGTCTTGCCTTGTGACAGGCAGGAAGGTATAGCCAGGCCAGCCTTCCAGCTTCTAGCCATGTGATTAGTTATAGAAACAGACAGACAGGCAGGCAGAAAGATACAAATACAATAATATACATATCCAAGCTGTATCAATCAAAGTATTAGATTCTTACCTTTCCTCAGAGACCCTATGGCAACAGCAGGTATTTGAGGCAGGGGGCTTATCGTCCCCCAACACCCCTGAGGGTGTAACAGGTGGAACAGACTGCATGTTATACAACAAAGCATACATTAGGCGTCAGAAAACAAAAACAAGTTAGACACAAAGGTTGTTGGGTATACTTAGGTATCTTTTGTGCTCACCCCGAAATTCAAGTCAAAGTGATAGTGTTGTTGCCATAGGCAAAACACTATTGTTCCCTTCCAGCTTTATAGAGTAACACTTTATAGTGTAAACCCTAAAAATCCATTGAGTTTAATGGAGGGGTGGTGCAGGACTTCATAGTAGGGATATTAAACTTGATCACCTCAACAGAGTGCAGTCTAGTTATTGGAAAGCATTAACACTTGATATTCGTTATTTTCATCTTTAAGTCCCTAGATGATTACCTAAAAAGCACTTGTACATCAACAGCAAATGTGCTGGTGTTTACCATACGCGAAATTAATCCCAGATGGAGCTGGGAACACAATTAGATTCATTTTGTATTGACCATCAACAATACTTTTTTGTAACTAAGCCATTGTAAATTATACCTGCCTGGTCTATAGTTCAACCTGCAAGAGTGGTTTTCAAAACTACAAAGCTACTCACTTGCTCCTGTGGAGTCATCAGTGCCTTACCCCATGACAATGTTCTTACTTAATGCTCTGACAAAGAACCAATGTGAGCTACAAAACCTCTGGGTTCCATGAACATCCTTGTTAATGTGTTAAAGAGTATTCGTGTAGTTAAGCAGTTTTAACAGGACAAGCATATTGCTTTTCCTGGTCTTATGTCCAATCATACACATTCCAAATGTCTGCTTAAACCATTAACTATTTTGCACCAACGTATTTTATTAGTTGGGATTAATTTTCCTCTTGCGGATGTGATCACATATTCCACGTTGTTAAATAGGGTTCAGGAGAATGTGAATGTAGCACACCCTAGTGGCGCAGTGAGGGACCAACACATTGGTCCCCTTTTAGGGAGTTTGAAAAATACACAGAAGACTTGCAAGACCACCTGAGATCTCATCTGCAGCACTTACACAGTAGTAGAAATGCTTCATCACCATAGACATCTGAGACTTATAGAGCCAATTTAGCTAACAATCACATTTGACTGAACTGTCTTCTTTAAAGATCTGCTTAAAATAATGATGGACTTATCAGAAGCAAAATCTGTTGCTAAATTTTATGCTACAATGTCCATGTAGTTTTACCAGAATTTATATTGTCTAAGGCAGGGGTTCCCAAACTAGTTTGGCTCAGGGCACCCCTATAAATATATATTTTTTCATCCGAGGCACCCCTACATTATATTCATTTAACTTTCACTCCCAGCACCTTATATTTATGGCATATTTTAGCGATTATCTTTAGTGAGGAAAAGTTGAGATCATGGCCATTTTGATGTGAAATGACAGAAAATACAGCTGTACTTCAAGTTTAATATGATATTAAATATGTGTCCAAATGAATTCCAAATATTATCAAATGATCTCACGGCACCTCTGGACTGTCGTCACGGCACCCCAGGGTGCCCCGGCACCCACTTTGAAAACCCCTGGTCTAAGGTCTGAATCTCTGAATCTCGGTGTTAATGGAAATGAACAGCAGGCATATCTGGAGAACATTTCGGCTAATCTGACTCGGAGTAGCTAAACTACCGCCGAATCACTTTACCAAACACTACATGACAAAGAGAGGACCAAAGCTGGAGCTTTACATTACAAGTTGTACGTTTATGATAAAAAGTCAAATGGAAACATTATCCGACTCATACAAAGTATCAAGTCAGCTGATAACCAATCAAAGCTCTAAAAACATTGATAATCAAAAAACCCTTTCAACTTCGGATTAAATAAAAAGGTACAAAGAACGCATTCGTTGACACGTCGCCAAGGAAAAGTTTTTTTTTTTCTTTCTACAACAAATTGTGGGAAAACACAAATCACGCAGGTACGACTTGTCAGTCATTTTGTTCCACAAAAAAGACAATAAAAAATAATTATAAGAAAACAAAACAAAAACTGTTTCTTCAAACTATTACCGTGGCTGAGTAGAATGGAGAGGGGAGGGGTGGGAAGGGAGGGTGAAAAGGGCAGGTAGAAAAAGTTCAAGTCCAGACTTTGAAGAATTTGGATTTGTACAAAGTGTGTGTGCGACTGTGCGTGTGTGTGTGTGTAGGGGGGGGGGGGCTTCCTGAATAAATGTATGTTGAAAGACAACGGCAAGGAAAGTAAGAAGTAAAAAGTGGACGAGTTTAAAAGGGAGGTGAAGAGTGTGAAAGGGGAGCCCTCAGAACAACGAGGATGGTGATGAGCTGCAGTTCAACGAGCATGTTCTTTTGAGTGTCTCTCAGTAGATCCGTCCTCGACTCCGGTTGCCCCTGCCTCCAAAACCTCGACCCCGGCCGCCTCTGAATCCTCCACGTTGTTCTGGAATCACATCACACACATCAGCATCAGTATAATAATATGTTTTAACCACTTGTCTTGTTTAACCCTTGTCTGGGGAAAATATTTGGTCAAAATAGCAGACCTACAATCTCACAACACATCACAACGCTAGAGGAAAAAGGAGAGGCCTAGTAGACTTCTATGGGATTGACTCTCGTCAATTACAGTGCTCAAAGAAATTAAGGGACCAAAATGTTCCCTTCTTTGAGCAGTACTACAATATACTATACTCAAATAAATTAAGGGGACATTTTTGGTCCCTTAATTTCTTTGAGCAGTATATATAGTGGTTAAACAGCTTTGTGCTAAACAAAGTTTACTACAGGGTTCCCACACATCTTTACCAATTAATTTCCAAAACCTTTCCAGAATATTTAACCCGATTTCCAGGACTATATAACAATAATTCAGCTCAATATCGAGTTGCTTACTCCGATGCGCAATGCCCAAAGACAGGTAGTGTATGCCAGTGGTTCTCAACCTTTTCAGGCCGTGACCCCCGAAATAATCATATTTGAACTGGGGACCCCAGCACCCTGACGAGCACTAAGAGTAGAGGAATTTTGTATAACACAGTTTTATTGTGAAAATACATGCGCTACATGCTCTACATGCTGTGAAAATACATGCGCTACATGCTCACAACACCTCGCGTTGCGTTGCGAGGCGTTGTGAGCATGTAGATCTGCCATTTTCACAATTTATGCCTCTAATATTTGACAATTTGGCCAATGTTTAATTTGTCATTTCAGAGGTATTAACAAAATCAATAACCAAAGACAATGCATAGCTATTTTATCCAGGACGTTCCAGGACCCTTGATCAATTCCAAAACTTTTCCAGTACTGGAAAAATATTTTTCTAATTTCAAAATATTTCCAGGAATTTCATGACCGTGGGAACCCCGTTACTAATACTTGTGTAAATAATGATAAAAATAATCTGACAGCATTGTTCTCGTCACACAATATTGCCATGACCCTCTCTCTCGCCATTCCTTCAAATAGGATTCGATCTTTAATTGTATACTGTGTTGTGACCGTAGCTTTGACACCAAATGAATTAACATTCATCCAACAGCTTCAGCCAAGAGAACTCCCTGGTCTCCCCCCTCGCTCACCATAGGTTCCGATGGTGGCGCTGTATTTCCCGCTGGGAGGGTTGTAGATCTGTCTGGCGTCTCTCCTGGGCAGAGGCGAGATTTGCTTCTTCCCTGTTGCACCCGTCCCCATCTCCTCTGCCGACTGCCTCTTAGGTCTGAGCACAGAAGAGTCAAGGATCGAAAGGTCAACCTCTAAACAACCAATTGACAAAACCTTCTTTTTTGTGCTGTGTGGGTCAAGCCATGAACCCTGGGCTTGGCTTGTACAGTATAAATTAGGCTTAACAGGGCAGCATGGTGGCTCACAAATAATAATAGTTACCTACTCCTCCCACAGGGGAAATTCAGTATTTTACAGCCCAACCCAGCTGCAGTGAGCAATTAGGGGTTAAGAGTCTTGCTCAGGGACACACATCGACATTGCTATCCTGGCCGGGAATCAAACCAGGGACAACCAGGGGAACTGGTTCTCCAGGCAGGCTCCCTAACCATTCAGCTATGGCCGCCCCACAACAAGAAGGACCTGGGTTTGAATACCAGTGCTGATCAACTGGGGCATTTACAGAATGTGCATGTTCCACCTGTGTTGAAGTTGGTTTCTTCCCACTAAAAGACATGGATGTTTCTCCAGCCCCAGATCTTTTCCAAAGAGTTACTCATCTACTATATCAGTACTTTGTGTGCACTCAATACAGAAGCAAATTCTATAATCTCAACAATCTGGTGTCCCTATTTGGGCATGCCAAAAATAGTAGATCTGCCATTTTCACACAGGTGTCTTGAGATTTTGACTTGCCCGTTTGCAAAAAAAAAAAAAAAAAAACGTTTGAAAACCACTTGTGTAGAGGATATGAGAAGCTTTGTGAGTGTAGGTGAAAGCAGACTTACGCCACAGGCTCTGCCTTTTGGACTGGTTTCCATGACAGGGTGACAGTGCTCTTGTATGATGGAGGGTTGTGGAACAAGTCCTGGAGGGAAAATAAGTTATAAGGCTGTGGTTGAGAGCTGATGAGAAGTTAAACAAAATCAAGCATTTGAGGCTTAAGTAGTTTACAATGTTGTCAAAGTCAACCAGAGGACCACCCATAGGACAAGTCATACTACTGTACGTGTTTGCAGTATCTATCTCTGAAGTAGTATCATCATACACACATATACGCGCGCGCGTGCGTGCGTGTATGTGTGACAAACAAATTAAAAATAAAAGACAGTACCTTGATGAGAATGTTGATGTTATTGGTGATCTTCAGTGCCACCACTTTGATCTTATTCTGAAAACAAATAAAGGAGAAGTTAGCCATGATCAGATGAACAGAATACAACATGGAACTAACCCTCCACTCCTTTGGGGGTCTCCATATTGATTAAAAACTTGGGACTTGATTAAAGTTTCTATTTGAACATTTAACTTGAACCCACAAAGACCTGGGTCTACATTCTAAAAGTGGATTCTAAATGAGTAGTTCTCACTTCTCGCAGGGCCAAGATCTAAAATGACAGATCCTTTCCTGGTTTTAATATGTTAATTATACAATAAACTATAATAATTACTCAATAGTAGCTTTGGATGTAAAAGAAACAAATACATTACAGCCCACAGAGACATAGTTGAATTGTGTTATCAAGGACATTTAGCGAAAGGTACACAATATGGAAATGCAGTGAACATTGGGCATTTGTTTCAGAGATATTAGGGTAACACATAGAAGTCCCATCACACAGTTCTGATCCTACCTCATCTGTCTTGAGTGCATCTCCAGTCTTGCCCTGCAGGGCCACTCGGAGCTGTCTGATGTAAACCTGCAAACCTCTGGCAAAGTACTGTAACCTGTTGGAGCACAGAACTACATTAACCACTTAAGCCTTACATGTTGTAGTATGAATAGCCAAAATAGACGATCTACACAAGTATATTAATATTTCCAAAAATTCAGGTTCAGTGCCACTGAAGAGTATGTCCGTCAATTGGTCTATTCATGTTTTATATTAAATCACGATCTCCTGTAGCCCGAGTTGTGCAGGAACTCAGTTTCCCATGATGCTTTGAGCATATGTAAACATCCACTTCCACATTCAGTCCAATGCGGTAAGGCAATGAAGAGAGATGCATTCATCTAGGATTCTACTAAGATTGTGTTGATCGTCAGGAAACATTGTTTTTGGAGCGGTGTGAAGCACAGCTCCGCTATGAGCAGCAATGTGTGTCCAGTGTCCCACAACAATGTGTGTCCAGTGTCCCACAACTATCTGGTTGAGTTTGAACTGTTTTCGCCACCTAGTGGCGGAAGAAATTACCTCTGGGAACTCAGATTGAGTTGACTTTTTTCAAATTGATTACTCATGCCATGGACACTTGAGTTCAATTATATATATATATATATTTACCTGGGACTGCTCAAATTCACCGCTCCACTTCGAACCGAGGTTTGATTTTTTTTTTCCCCAACGGGCCGTAACCAAGCATTCTCACCTGATCTTGAAGTCTTTGAGGCGCTCAGCATCCACCTTGTCTAGGAGGAAGTCAGGCAGTTTCTTGCCCAGCTGGTGGAAACCATACAGGAGACATTCTACGTAACTGAACTGAAGCTTGGGCTCCTCGCTCCCAGCGTTCTCACCGTTCTCCCCTTCTTCTGGAGGCAGAGGCATGAATTCCTAGAAAGATAAGATGGATAACGAGATTAGATGAAAATAAAAGGAGATGGAAAACCTCAACGCTGGAGCTACTCGTGGTGAATACAGTGGTTCTCTGCATCAGGGCCCACTTGGAAAACTTGTTACTGGGCCTCACCAATGCTCATCATAAGATGGCACCATTTCTGTGTACTCCGTGTCTCAGAGGTGGGCCTGCCTGCCAGTGAGGAGGTCACAGGTAGGCAGGTTTCTGAACTACCGTATCCACAAAATGACAAACAATTCTTTTGTCATTTATTAATGGAAGAACAAAGGCTTCCATTTCAGCAGGATAACTTTCCAAGAAGAGAAAGGATGTATCATCTATTAGCTTGGAATCCCCATGGATGATGTCATTGGTAGCCAGGTGTCTGAACTGTCCATAGCCCACCAATGAGACGCAGAGTGAGTAGACAGAAATTGTGGCATCTTGACAGGACGTTTGGCTGAGACTGAATAGCGCACACAGCCCACATCATTAGGAAATAGGTCACAAAAATATCATTTGGACTTCAAGAGTGTTGAGTGGTTAATGATGTCACTGAAAATGCATCCGTGATCAACAAATACACGGTAAGAAAAACTTTAGTACATGGCATGCGTGAATGACAAAATGTGCGCATTCCTACCAGCAATGTCTTAAAAATCTGGTTCAGATTGGCTTCCAATTTCTCCATGTCTCCACAGAAGGGACTCATCTCTGCCAACAGTTTCAGCACCTACACACATAACAGACAAATAAATAGTTTGATTTGTAAAAAAAAAAAAAAAAAAAAAAAGTATGCTGGTTATGTGATAATGTCTTCCATTCCTTGCTAAAAAACTGAATTGTCCACTTGGGACCTGGAATAAAGCACTGACCTCCAGCTGAATGTCGAGCTCAGCTACAGGGCTGGTCAGAGAAGTGAGGTTGGGTAGGACTTGCTCACAGAAGTACGTCACAAATCGCGTGGAATGAACATTTTTCTGGAGAGTGGGAGAAAGAGGAAAAGAAATGCAACAAATGATAAATGTACAAGGACACACAAGTAACAAAATAATTTTTTTGAGCAGTCAAAGAAGATAAACACATTACGCAAATACGCACACAAATTAAAAGTACATAATACTATTGATTCGGTACAGATTATTAAAGATGATGGGAAATCCACCGCTGCTTGTTAAGAAAACGTGCCAAACAGTGATGCCAAGTGTTAAGTAATAACACGTATAGTAAGCCCCTCAGCAGTAGCAATTGAACTCAGTTGTTTCAGTCATAGCTGCTTAACAGAAGCTGTGCGGGCCTTTCGATTTGTAGTTTAGTGATGTGCTTTCTCAAAACTCAAAGGAATTCCATCAATGCTTTTGTATTGTGGCAGCATGTGAAAGTTTGTACAGACGGGATCTGACCAACAGACAACTAAAATAAAATATCAACCATGATGGGAATTGAAGCAGTCACTTTGGTAGAGTATGTCAATACAGTATAACTTATGTCTCCCTGCTCTTCTATTGAGACACTTAGATAAGGTCATGTCTCCCCTAAGACAAACAAGTTTGACCTGTTGGCCAAATTCAATTTATCCCGAGCAAGCAGGCAGGCTCGCTCAATGGTAAAAAATGTCAGCACTTTAGGTAGAGGTACAAATCCGGGTTATAAGAGGAAAGTTACATAGAGCAGCGTTAAGTCCGTAATCCAAACCTTAAATATCGAATGACAAAAAGTAGTTTCTACACTGTTCACCAGCTTTCAGTAGACATGCACATTTTCAGCTTCACACTGATGTACTTACTGTGCCACGTCCTATTTCTCTCCAAAATGTGCGAATACATTTTAATGTATTCAACTCCCACATCATTTTTTACATATACATCCCGATTTATGCAGAGAAACTTCTATAAAAGGAGCTCTGTTGTGTGTCTACACTGCATTTACACACAAGGACCCAGAATATTATTTGACCAAATCTGGGGAGTTTAACATATTGCAACATTAAGTTGTACACTCAAACAATGGTTCGAATCTTCACCATTCTAATGCTTCATTATTATTACATTGCAACATTAAGTTGTACACTCAAACAATGGTTCGAATCTTCACCATTCTAATGCTTCATTGTTATTACAAAGTATCAGAATAAGCTCTAAACCAGTTTAGTCCAATCCCACGTCTTTGGTCTGAACTAGACTTTACATTGTAGTAGAAATATAATGTGTGTCACTCACAGAGAACAGTGGCAGGGCCTGGCGCGTACACTGTAACAGTCTGTCCACTGTGTCGGGGTCTGCAGGGTTTAGTGCCTGCTCCAGGAAGGCCTGCTCCACTACCAGCTCTACCAGCTGCTGTCGACCGGCGACGGACTGCAGCGCTCGCAGACCACACACCACCCGCATCAACAGCACAAACTCCTCCCCGGTCACATCGTCCAGGACCTGAGGGACACACAGATTTGTATTGTTGTAGATGAGGATCATCAACGTTTTCAAAAACAGCTGATCGAAAAGCTCACAGAAGTTCCGCTATTCGTCGTACGACAAATTACATAGGTCTTAAGTGGTTGTTGTTAAATACATTTACCTACCCTTAACACTGCTAAATTTAGCCCTAGCCATAAAGTCCTACCCCATAAGTAGTCATCTGAAAAAGTGTCCAAAATGTCTTTACTTTCGGGGATTGTCCAGATCTTTCAATGATTAGGATTAATAGATCCATATTGTTTTACTCGTTGTGCAAGAATGTACAAGACAATTATTAAAAATGTCTTAAACTCGCCAGAGACAAATTCTCTTGAAGGATATCAACTGTACTTAACCAGGTCAGTGAGAAGATATGGGAAAGAAAGGGTATTGGGGAGGGATAACATGTGCTGAGCTAGCATCCAAACCTGTGACATACATACTGTAGATGCAATAGCACTTGTCATGAATTCAGCATTTTCTTTTCTTTTTCCTATTCGTCAAAAATAAGAGGGATTTTTGGATACCATTTGCCAAACTGACGTAAGGTAAACTAATCCAGGTATTATGCAGATTCTCTGAGAATATGTATATTTCCATGGGGCTGAAAGAAGGTTGCCGTATTAATATCCCACATCTGAGTAACAGTGATGCCACACATTTAGTGGCCCAGTTGTACACAGGTGAGGGTTCACCTTCTTGGTTTCAGCAAAGACGTAGTCCTCCACCTCCTTGGTCATGACTTCCTCTGGCAGGGTCTTCAGTTTGAGAGAGAGGAACTTGATGGCTCTCTCCCTGACAATATCCTCACCCTGCAGGATCTGAGAGAACATACCTTCCAGAGTGCCTAGAAAAACAACCAACAAAGAGACAATAAATGACAAGTCTTTTCAATGATCAGATACATTTCAGAACACTAAAATACACTTTTAACATTTAAAATATTTCTTACGGATATCAATTTAAGTGACTTAAATCAAGTACAAGTCCTTGCTAAAGAATCACTGATTGAGCACTCAAGGTAGCTCTTAGTCTGACCCCCCCTAAACCTAACTTTACACTGGACTAGTAGAGAACAGTTCAGTTTGGTTGCACTGCAAGAGAACATTTTGAAAACTCTCACCCTTGGCGTCAACCTTGAAGATGGAGAGGAGAGCCGTGTTGACTTGGTTGAACTCTGGAACGTCATCTGGAAGCACAAAGAAAATGGAAAACGTCAGTTTAATATATACTGTACTGTACATATAAATATAAAGCAAAGTAGGAGCCAGCCAAAGTAAAAAGATGCTTCCGTCTTTCCAGCACCTAAAGGGAAGTTCTCACAACGCAGAACACAATGGTAAGTGATATGGGAGATGTGTTCGATATTGGTTGGTTCTTTAAAAGTTGGTCCATCAGAAGTATGTTTCATGCAGTTTGTACTCTTTATCAGGTTGTCTGCCTGAAGCGTTGGCGTAAAGCGTTCTCAGGTGTGCTGTGCAACGGTCCTGACGACAAACAAGACGAACAGAAAACTTCCGATACCTGTCTGTAGGAGCTGGGTGAGGATGTCTGCCACCCTGAGGATGTTCTCGCCTGTTGCAAATCGAGGGAGCTCCTTGATTGCCTGTCGTCTAATCTGTATCCAGATGGGAACAGGGAAGAGTTTTTAAAATGGTTAAATATTGTGTATTTATTCCTGTATTTCCTCTACACAACATGGAATAACTCAATTTTAAGACACCTTGGTGATTGTTAATGACCCAAAAAAAAAGAGAAAAGAAAAAAAAAAACTTACGGACACATCTTCATCTTCACAGAGGTCAAGCTGAGCGTTTATGGCGGCATCTGCCAGCTCCGGGAAGCTGCTGAAGAATTTGGGAATGAACTGAGCTGCCAGACGCTTCTCCTTGGGGCCTCCCTTCACACCATCCAGAATGACCTGGTATGCATCTTTATGCTGCAAAATATGAACAGAGTAAGGAATAGGGATTGTATTAACATCTTTGATGGTATTTTGATTGAAATGAGAAAGAATGCCATGCTCTAGTCTAGTGGTTCTCAACGTGGATTTCAGGGACTCTAGGTCTAAATTGACCCGTACAAGTCAGAAACTTTTGACAGTGTACAAATGGAACCAAATGGATTTGTACACTGTCAAAGTTAAGGGAAGACCTTCAAATTTCAAAGTTTGAGTGCCATTACATTACACATGTTCCTTTGGGGTTGCAAATAAGTACCACCACTTTTCTTAATTATTTAACTTCCAATGAATCAACACGTGCACATTCATTCAGACAGACAGATGATTAAGTAGCAGTAAATCAAAATAGCAACATTTATCACCAGTTATCAGAACCCTGATTATCAAAACATTACCACCTGGAATAAAGTCGGGCATTGTTTGATCCAGACTGAGCTGTTAAAACAAGCAATAGAAAAAAAATGTCTAATCAGAAATCAAGATATGTATGTTTCTGTAAATCTTGTGTGATCGACTCTGGCACATAATAATCATTATATAGTACACCTTTGTCCGGCATTGACGATGCTTGAAGAAGACACCAAGGATAACAACATGAGGTCACAAAGAAGCATTTACATTCATTTTACCTGCCATACATTCAGTAGGAAGGGGTAAGATAATTGTTTGTTGTCAAGCTAATTAAGTACCACGCTACATAGTAGTATACACAAACGACGCGGTTTTGCGGCCCTGGCCATGATGCGTATGGAGCACTTATAAGTATCATGTATTGCTCAATGAATTAACACAGCTGTGGTAACCCCCATAAGAATAATACCCCAGGCGGAAATCAATAAAGTATTCTAAATTGGAATAAAAGACGCTGACACCATTGTCCATTGACGACGCAGCCTTTGTCATTCTGCTCTAAACCAGTCGTTCCCGAACGTTTTGGGGACTGAGCGCTATAGTGAAATTAGCAGATGTGCAAGCTCACAACGCGTCACGTGGCTATTTTCACTGCATTTGTTTATCGAATTTATTTGATTTGTTCGTTTTAAAATGTACACAATTATTACAAAAATAATTATTGAAAAATGTAAAATATATTCTTGAATGTAGGAAAAATTTTACGCATGTCGTGACCCGTATAAATTGGTCCGTGACCCACAAATGGGTCCCCGACCCATTGTTTGGGAACCAACAGTGCTCTAAACAGTTAGCTTAGCATTAGCTAGCTTGTCCGAGGAGACGACTCACGAACGGATGGAAATACAAACAACCGGCGGAGGCTCCGCCAGTCAGCTCATACATGTCGTTCTCTAAAGCCCAGTAAAAGCCAGCATGCTGGCTCGGTCAGCGGTCTGGCTGCTGCAGTGTGTTGTTGAATCACCTGGCTGAGGTTGTCCTTAGGAGCGTCGGCCAGAACCCCGTAGCTACGGTACAGATCCTCCACAGTGACCGCCATCTGCGTGCCGTGCCTGGCCTGTCCGGATCACAAGAACCGCCGCTCGACGAAATCCGCAGATCTCTCTTCTTCTAATCTCCACTCGCCTTCTTCGGATGCTTGTAAAGCAAGCGGTGCTGTGATAATAACCCGAAATGTGCTCCTTAGAACGGGGGAGCGGGGAAGAGGAAATTTCCAGAAAGCTGTGAATGAAAGCCCGCAGTCGATCCGCTCCGTTCCCGCAACGTTTCGTTTGCAAAGCAGAAAATGCTGCTCTACGCCGGAAGGAAAGGACTCGAATGACTACAATGGCGCATGCGCACAATTCATGAACCGCGCCATGGGCGTTCATAAAACTACAATAGGACGCACAGTGATGACGTCACGTTTGAGACGCCCGAATCGCAGTGGGCGTGGTTTACTGGTTTAAAAAAAAAAAAGATCCAACCCTATGAAAAAATCTCCCGTTCATTTCCTCATAGACTTTCATGAAAATAATTATAATAATGTTAGGCCTAGAACCAAGCCATCCAGGATGACAGTGAATCATGAACATGAAACCTTTGTTTCTATGAAATGAACAAAGGGTATTTATTAAATGTAGTATATCAAATAATTAAATATTAAAATATGTTCACTGGAAACCTGGATGGCTTGGTTCTAGGCTTAACATAATTGTTATAAATATTTTTGTAAAAGTCTATGGGGAAAACAAATGGGAATTTTGTAGTGGAGCCCGGAAACCACTTCCACTGCAATGAATGCTCTATCTTATTGATTGATTTACAGTAACATACATAAACCACTTTCAACCTGGCATCATGGCATATATTAATTACATAATGACATTATGGTTAATGAATGATTATTGATTAGTTGATTACTGAAACCAAAATACAAAAATCGAAACAATAGAAAGCAGTAAATGAAAACATTTTAACACTCATCTTTTCTTTTCTCTAATATATGTAAACAATGATAGTGCTCCCCCCCCCCCCCCCCCCCAGTATCAGCCTATACAGTCTATGGTATCAGCCTACTCCCCTTGCATTTAGTAATGCCAAATACAAAAACAACCAACATGTTTTTTCCCCCTGCTCTTTATGTTTTGTGCCATTTCAATTCCTGTTATTGTTAATTTATCACATTAATGAGGAATGCTGGAATTATGTTCTTTGCATGTTTACAATACATCTTTCAGTTAAAACATCTTTTTCATCTGTACCCCTCAGCTGTTCACATTGCATTATTCATCTAAAAGCATATATTTCTAAAATCAATCCTATTTTCAGGTTCAGCATATTACCAACACAGGAACGAGAAGCAATCACTTAAAACATGTGGGGAACATAATTTATTAAGAGTAACCTCTAGTCTAGAACACTTTTTAATTCGACTCACGGCCTGTATCACATACCTTACTTCCACATATCAAATTTTAGCACCTGTCTTGCTTGCACAATTGACAGCAAGAGTTTCCAAAATATATTGTTATGTGGTTGGAGCCGTCATTAAAAATGATGACGATTGATTCCCTTTTTCAATGAGATGTCCCTTGTGTGAAACAATGAAACTTGAAGGAAGACAAGATCACAGGAATCGGATTCCTGCTCCAAACTGGACCCCGTCACATATTCTGTAAAGATAAGAGGGAAACGCGATTCCAATTACATCCAAAATAAACTATTCAGTGATCATAAATTACCAATAGACTCACTGATGCTAGGTTCACCCAAAATGAAAGTGTACAAATTAAAAAAAATAAAGAAAATTAAAAGAAATCCATTCAATAAATGAAAGGAACTAATGTTACATTTCTCAATTGTTGTTTTCATTTACATTTCTCTTGTTTCATGTACAGTGTGTCTGTGGTTTATGTAATGTATGCTGCACACCGTTTATTTCTGTAACACCGTCCCACCAGGGATAATTTGTCTTTGTTTTTTTTGTTTGTTTGGGGAAAACATTTGTAGAGTAAAGTAAAAGGTAGTTCCTGTGAAATTCCCCTTTAAGAAGGATCAAGTTCACTTTTATTATAGAAATGTTTGCATTTCTTAATGTATTCCACCAGATGGAGCCAAAGAGCACCGATTCAACCCACTGCAGTCTGGGCAGTTCATATCAACTTTTCAGTTTACTTACCATTTACACCAATTTACACTATATAAACATTATTAAAGTTTTACTATGTAACTTTTTTTATAAAACAAATCTTAAAATTGTCCTAACTGTTAAATCGCTAAAGTTTTAGAACACCCACTCCGTTATTTTCAGCTTCTGAAGCCTTCTCTTTATATGTTTTCTATGAGCCGTGAGGGGGGGAGAATTTCGCGCCATGATTACGTAATCTGCATCATCTGTATACGTTGTGTATACGTTGCCCAATCACATCGCCGATCATGCACACATGGTACACTACCGGCCAATGCAGCGCATCTTGAAGTGGGGTCGCCATATTTGTAGTCGCCCGTGTGTCTCTTTACTCAAAAGGTAATTCTCGCCTACCAGGCAGGGTGAAATAGTCCGTTTCTCCGGAATGCCTGAACGCACAGGAACCAGGGACCCCTCTAAAGATAGCTCTCGGCGTTGTGGAGGCAGACGCGGGGGTGTGAAGGTACGAAAAACGGGCGAAAGACGCGAACGCGACCGCGGTTTGCTATATGGCTACTGACCACTAGTTGAGAATATTACACAGTATAGCTTTAAATGGTAGCATTAAAATAACAATAATAACAACAACATCATGCATGTTTTTATATACATACATTAATACACATGCACACACAGAGGACATTTTGTGTAAACAAAGTTCACCATTAAATCTAGAATTCACTCAGTAGAGCGCAGACCTGTGCTAAGTAACACAATATTTAAAAGTAATTAATTAAGCATATCTAGTTTTTAATCACGTGAGTTTATTTTTTTGTACCAACCAAGTAATTACCTCAAATGAATAAAAGAAAAAAAAAGAAAAAAGAAAAATCTATGAATATAATATGAATAACTCTAATATATGAATACACTTCTAGTGTATTCATATATTAGAGTTATTCATATTATATTCATAGATTCCTTTGGGGTATTTTTGTCCTTTTTTTATCCTTTGTCTCTATTATTATAATATTTCTGTCAGTTCATAATCATCACAATACTTTGCAACAGCTTTTACAGAAAACAAAATGAAGTAAAGTTAAGCATCCAATATTTTGTCTTCTCCATGTAAAGAAAAACAAACAGCCGTAACCTTTAACTTAAGTATGGGCACAATGGGACTAATAGTATCTAACACTAACTGTCTGTACCTGTCTCCACTCTGGACTCCCATGGGAATGCAGTAGTTCAGTTCTAGACGGGCGATGTTCCCCAGACGCAGCACGATGCCTGCTCCATACGACCAGCGGATACACTCTGCCAGCTTCTGCAGGTGAGCCTGCGGGCCCTCTCCTGGAGGAAGGTAATGACAAACACAAAATAAATATATCAACTAGTAAGACCCCCTAATCGGGAGATAAGCGACCGCCAGGTCACATACACAAACTTTAGAAGGCAACCGTAGCCAATCAGGAGGGAATATGGGAAATGGGACAGATCCATGTTGATGACATGACTTTAGAGATACTGTGTACTGCTTTGCGTGATTTTAGGCCAAAATCTGTAGGAGCAGTGTCCAAAAATGTGTTTAGCAAAAATCTGCTTCATGGTGGCACTAGAAGAGGGCCATGTGAGGAATCAGGGCTGGAGGTTGTGGTTTGCCAGCCAAGGAGTGTGTGTGCAAAGTTTGGCATGGATAGGGGCAACAGTGGCGGAGATATGAGTAGGGCCAAAAGTGTGACGTAATGTGACGTGACGGACAGACAGACAGACGGAGGGAGGGATTGCCGGTGGAGCTTGTCATTTATTAGGTTG
Organism: Nannobrachium achirus; assembly: GCF_963921795.1. Classification (NCBI taxonomy): domain Eukaryota; kingdom Metazoa; phylum Chordata; class Actinopteri; order Myctophiformes; family Myctophidae; genus Nannobrachium; species Nannobrachium achirus. Next base: position 54,810,729 of record NC_137820.1, read on the forward strand.
ATGGGTCGCAATAACCCATCAACCTAATAAAAGAAGTGAACACATTAACTAAGGTAGGTATAGCATACTTCCTACTGCCTAGTGCCTACTAAAACTTTAACCACTGCTGCTACACTGGAATACAGCAGCCAGGTAGGCTACATTACAATTTTGTCCTACTTTAGAAATGAACACTAATTTTACTTGCACGATATTTAGCAGCAAGCTTTCTATACTCGTAGCCTTCAATACAGTCTAATATATGTTTTGCAATGTAATGTTACACTCACGTGAATCCTGTTTGCTCTTTTAACTCATTTACGTTTATTTATTTATCATTTTCTGCCAGCAGTTTTCCCACTAACCTTTAAACAATTATAGAATAATATTGCGTCGATCCAATCCGGCCATCTTTTGATGGTCTCATGGAATCAGGGGTAAAAATGTGTCCAGTTTCGAGAATCCCATTTAAAGTTAGATTGTATTGAATGCAGGCTGCTCCAGAGCAGTGTTTACTGGTGCTATAGATCCTGCGAGAGTGTGTTGCTGGGACAGATAAAAGGCGATAATAAAGTTGATTTTCTCCTTTTTTGAGTCGCTGAAAAAAGCCACTTTAGTATGACAATTTTGCTAATATTATGTGGCTTGTGATGATCGGGTCCAATATTTAGTTCAGTGACCATGGAGATAATAGTTCAGAAGCTGTGTTCACGTTAGCTCTCTCATTGTAAATGAATAGACTCCAAACATGCTTCCGCCTCCAAAAAAGGTATCCACCTACGTTACACAGAAACGGGAAGTACGGGTCTGTTGCGCCCTCTTGCCATCACCCTCTTGGGTGCAGTCTCAGAGAAGCCAGGAACTAAGTGTGACCCCATAATGGACTCTTGTCAATCTATAGTGGCGTTTCCATAAACTTATTCGAATTAGGGAAGCGTATTATCAGAAATACGCATTAAGACAAAGCGAATTTAGCATGTTTCCATTTGCGGGTGTCATTCGAATTAGCGACGTCGCAAGAGTTGATCGGGCTGATTTTTATCAGACCGAACCTGAGCACTGCACCGTCTGCACATCTGACTGCTGTGACTCGGTCGCTGTCTAGTAGTGGGAAGAAGGTGTTATCATCATCATGGCCCCAAATAACTTTTAAATACAATTGGCGACGAGTCTCTTACGAAATTGGCAAGAGTTCCTCTCAATACATAAAGCTACCGGTTCACCGGGAAAACCGCGGTCACGTCGCTGCAGTTGCACAGTGCAAGTTTTAGCGTCCTCTGGAAGGTCAGGTGGCCGATCTGCAAGCTCTCAACGCGGCGCGGAGACGTGGATGCGAGCTGCTGCTGTGCCTGTGAGCTTGTAGATTGGGCACGTCAGGCACGCAACACCGTGGGATGAGGAAGGGTTCGCTCGCCACCGATGGCTTGAGGTGAAAACGGGAGGAATTTACACATGGTCCGTGTCACTCCGTGTGTAACAAACAACAGGTTTGTTTTGTGGGCTAACGCTATACCATGGACAAAGCGGCAGGGGATGAGGAAATGGACCTAGAACGTCATCATCTATTCGCATGTATTGTCTGACCCGTTTCCATTCACTTAAGCGCATTTAGTTTATTCGATAAAGGCTCAAAATCCTCCTCCTCCAAGCGGATAACTTTTTTTGCGGATAATGAAAGTTTATTCGCATTTTGAAGTGTTTCCATAAAAACATTTTGCGATTAAGCCGTTAATGCGCAAAAAGTGGCTTTATGGAAACGCCACTTATGTCTCTGGGGGTCTGGCCAAAGTAAAGACTCGTCATATCTCGTCATCTGCTGCAGTAAATGAGTTAATGGGTATTACAATTTCAGAGTGATTCTGATACCTACCGTAGTTGAGGTTGCACAGATTCCCGGCATTGAGGAAGAAGTGTGTTCTGAAGAGGTCACCAAAGCCCCCCCGTCCTGGTCTGAAGGGAAGAGGGGTGTAGAGGTGTAGACCCCCAGCCCAGTAAGCCTCTCCTCCCAGGTAGTCACCTGCCAGACCAGTAATACCAGCAGAGAACACACAGGTCAGTATTGTGCTGCTGTAGGGACTACAATATAAAATCCCCAAGGTAGCCTGGAATCCAGAATGATTTGCTCTGTTCGGCAGATCTTGTTTTTTTCTTCACTTTGCTTCTCAGTCTGGCCAGGGTCCTTATTCGACTTGTATTTCCAAACGACGTTGGCAAGCCCGGAAGTAACTCAAGTTTTACATTGGAAGCCACTGGTCAACCCCCCGCCCCCCCTTCCACAGATCAAATAGAAGATCCTTCGTGCCCGTCCCGCCCCTTGGAAATAGGATCTTTAACAGACTGTGTAGCAAAGTGAGAAAAGTTTGACCGAACTGAGCGAATCAGTCTGGATCTCAGGCTACAGCGAGGCGTGTGCTTGTAGATCTGCTATTTGCAGACAAAACATAAAAAAATAAATAAAAAGAAACGTTTAACGTTTTTGGAAAATGTGCCCAAAATAAGGACGTGGGTAAACTATTCAATCACTGTCTCAGTGAAGCAGACTTCTGTGTAGAAGAGTGCTGACCAACAAAGTTTTTCTTATTTGGTATCAGATACATTAGCTGGAGGGTTTGGACCTGTGTAATAAATACAACAAAGCCAAAGAAATGTCTCACCATCGCTCTGTGGGCCCATACTGTACATACTGAACCCTCTAATGCTGGTAGGACCCCCAAGATAGAACCTACAGTAGCACGCGCAGTCACGCAGTCACGCACGCACACACGCACACACACACACACACACACACACACACACACACACACACACACACACACACACACACACACACACACACACACAAAGAGAGACACTTGTCATGTAAGCACAGAAATAGACACACATCATCGCACACACACAGACACGCACACACACAAACACATACACACACACACACGTTTATAGCTCACCCCTTTTCTCCCAATGTAGTTATGACACTAGCACATGCTACATGCACATAATGTAGTTCAACAACCCTGTTAGCAGTAGCTAACAGGGGGTGTACTGACAACCCTGTAGGAAATGCTAGTGTGTGTGTGTGTGTGTGTGTGTGTGTGTGTGTGTGTGTGTGTGTGTGTGTGAATTCAGTAGTGCTATGTTACTATGTACCTGTCTGCTATGCTCGTTGGCTTTTCACCGATCGGCAACAGCACCCCTCCCCACATAGAGGCAGACAAGACCTGAGAGATGAAGGAAAAATCAATAATCAGCAGCAGAAAAACAGTAGAAAACTGAGAAAGAGAGAGTGTAGGAGAGTCAGTCTCAGAGGGAGACTGTAGGGGAGACAAACGTCAGGAAGACTGTGTAGCTACAGACAGTGGGAGAGATGAGAGTGTGTTGGAGATGCAGTCTGAGTGGGAGACTATGACCCTATCTTGCGCTCCGCCTTACCCCTTATCATTGTTGCAATGTTTTACTATTTTGAAAAACATCTTAAAATAGTTCAAATAGCCAATCTATAATTTCACAACGCGTCGATGTAGATCGGCTAGTTGAACTATTTTAAAATGTTTTACAAAATAGCACAAATGTTTAGGCATTAGGCGCACAAAATAGGGCCCTGCCTCTCATACACCTTCTCCCTAGATGTGAGGAAGACAGTGTAGGAGAGACAAACTCAGAGGGAGACTGTGTAGGAGAGACAGACAGGAAGACAATACAGAAAAGAGACAATTGGTAAGCTTGAAAGGAAATAATGTAATTTCAGTTGGTTACAGAAACACTGGTCTAAACTATATTCAATGTAATTGAGGATACCGGTAATTAACAGAATATAATTACATTTAACTAAACTGAACATATTATAACTTATAACATTATTATGGAGTATCTCACCGAGTCCCAGAACAAACTTTTGTTGAGTTGGATCTCAAAGTCCTCCTTCACGAAACTGGCATCGCCCCCGGTGTAACCAGCCAACTCCTACACAGCACACAATATAACACAAGATAAACATGACACAATACAATATCACTTAACACAACCAAACAATACACTATGATTTAGCTATATGTTACAGAGTTGTAAACAAATACAATCCTAAAGACACCCATCCCTACTAATTGGTACTGTTTTTCTTTGTGTCAGTGAACACAAATAGTATTATGGCTAGTAAACTAACCTGATGGATCTTTAGCAGGCCCCCGTTCCTGGGCAGAATGGACGAGTTTCTGGAGTCAATAACCATAGAATGCTAGGAGAAGATAATTTGAAAATTCAACACATACTGTTCAACACATAACATTTCTACTTGTTAGTCATCTTTTAACAGTAACAATATTGGTATATATTCACTAATGAAACTAACAAACATGTCATTGTGCTGCTACTGATACAAATTATGTTAATGTTTTCACCCCTTCCTATTAAACTAAACCAAATGCACCTAGACTCTAGAGGTGTGCTTAGTTAAAGCCACTCAAAGTGCCATGTTGATTCACTCGACACCCTGCTGTACAAGGTTCAACAGCAAATGAATTACTTTTTAAAATCACTTGAAAATCAGGCAGGCAGACCCACAGCAATACAGTACAGTACCGAGAGTGAGGACTTGAGAGAGTGACCGCTCTCCTCCCGGACAGCGAAGGATGCTGTACGAGCCAGACAGCCCAGTTCTCTCCACACACCCTCCCACTTCAACGTCTGACTGGTTTTCCACAGTGGGAACTGGTGGAACAGAAATTAAAATAAACGTAGTGCAAGAGGAGAGGCGAGGAGTGGAGTGCATTGTAGCGTCATTACTTAAATGAAAATACCGGTGGTCTAGCATGTTTAGCCCATTGAATGTGACTCGCAATTTAATTGACATTACTGATGACCCTTTACCAAAGCATTCTATGGTGGTTTGTTTGATTTTCAAGGAAGCTATTGGATTCAGTTTGTGTCATACACTATTAAAATCAATTTGCAGGGAATTAAAACATGCTTGAGACAGTTAATCAAATCATAGATATGAATGCATGGCTACGTTTTGTTAAAGTTGTTAAAAATATCCTTGGAGAAACACATATCTGTATGGCCAACGTTAATTCACTTTAAGTGGTCGTTTAATACGTTTGTGAAAGAGAGGCAAGAGTAAAACAGCAGATTATACAAAAGGTGAACAACCAGTATCATGGATGGAGGAAAGTATTTACAGTAATTTCTGTGGAGACACCTCGATCTGTCTCTCTCAGGGAACTCCATGGAAACTGGCCTGTGACTTTGTACAAGTTGATTGAGAAGCTGTTACAGTGGAACAGAAAATACAATGTTACCAGAGAAAAGCATTTCCTTCATATCACTGTAAAAGTAAACTTTTAATGCTTTTAGAAAAGCAGCTTAAAATTCAGGTGAATTACTTTTGGAGAACTACCCTTACTCTACACATGCATACATGAAAGGTTAAGTGTATAGCACATATATGCACATTTCTAAAGTGACAATTTAAGGACTTTTTAATACATCTAAAATGACAAATTAAACATTGGCCAAATTGTCAAATATTAGAGGCAGAAATTGTGAAAATAGCCTGCTATTTTCACAATAGAACCGTGTTTTACAATATGTAATGCCTCAACTCTTAGTGCTCGTCAGGGTGGGGTCCCCCCAGTTAAAATATGATTATTTTGGGGGTCGCGGCCTGAAAAGGTTGAGAACCACTGTGCAAGAGGACCTATAATAAAGTACAAGTTGTGGTGGAGTAGTCAAGCCTTACTTGCGCTCGAAGTTTCCAGGTTGGGGTTTGAAGAAAGACAAACCATAAGACGTCTCTTTGGTTCCATAAGAGAATTGGAAAGTGAGTTTCTCTGCACGTCCAAACATGTTTGGGAGCTTCAACCCTAGTACCTGTAAATGTGAAAGGAAACCCTTTCCTCAATATTTATCTATTTCAATAAAGATTCTAGAGACAAAATACTGTCCACTCCAGCATTAGAAGGACAATATCAGTCACCAGAACTAGAGACATGTATTTTTAATGAGTCTAACATTGTTAGGCATATAGGGAGGGGGAATATTATAAAATATCTAAATATTGAATCAAGCAACTTAAAATCTGTCAGAGCATAATGTTAAAAGGTGCTCACCGCATTGGCGAAACTGTTCTCTACCGACCCGGGAACTACTATATATTTTTCAATAAAGAAGTGTTTTACTCCAGCTTGTCCCGGAATCTCCTCGTTTCCTGCTGTTGTGCAGTAGCGCTCATGTGGGGAGACAAGGAAATGCACTGAGATTCCGGGACAACCTGGATTAAATTACTTATTTATTGAAAAATATGGACTGACAGTGACACATCCTTAGTAGTTAGTTGCTGGGTCGGTAGAGAACAGTTTCGCCAATGCGGTGAGCACCTCATATATTGCATTTGTGCATGTTTGGGGCAGCTAGAGGAAAAAGGGGCCAACACCCCATAGTTGTGGTTGAGGTTCCTGAAGTAGCATTTTATCATGTGTCTTACATAGAATACTCTCTGCCTTAAACTGAATCAACTAAATTAAAAGAGAAGACCAGTATTCCATCACTAACTTCAGAGCAAACAGAGGCGTTTCTGATGGTTTGTGTCTGTATAGCAGTACTGACTACTGAGTGATCATGCTTCCTTCCTATGTGATAGGTGAGGTCTGTATACAGTAGCAGGTGTAATGGTACTGACCATGCTTCCTTCATTGTTTCCGACCATGGTGTTGTAGCTGCCGGTCATCCGCCTCAACTCTGTCACCTCAAACGTGACATCTAGACCGTTGGGAAGAGCGTCCGCACCTACAGGGACAAAGGTTCTGGCTTATTTCTGGATCTCTAAATGCAACAAAGGGATTAATTTTATTATATGAATACTATAACTATTTCTATATTGTGTTTTTATCTGAACATAATATGTTTTAGTCTCATGTAGTCAGACGATCACCAGAGATCTCCGCCTACTGAACAATGGCTTAGACGCTGGAGCAAATCAGTGGTAACAAACCTACGTCCACTGCTTTGAAAACCAATCTTGATACCATCATAATACTAGTAAGACGCCTCAGGGCGACAAGCAACCTCGCCCTTTAGGGCCATGTCTTGGCCGTCTAGCCAGTGATGTATACCAGTTACCCATATATGGAGTCTCTTGGTACCTGTACTGTATATGGAGATATGCTGAAACCCCCAACGTGCTTACTCAATTATTCGTTAATCTATGACGTCTATCACATCTGACATCATACATACAGTACAATCCCTTTTATGCCCATACATGGAGATCTCTGTCTGAACCAGCCACACAGATATGGGCTGTCTTCCTCCATATACGGGCCTTCCCAATTTTCCCATATGAAGTCCTGTTAGATATGGGCTTAATATTGTTGACATCAGGGATCTCCAAGTATGGGCATAAAATGGATTCTGTTAGTGGTTCCCATGACATCACAGTGATGTCAAAGCGTGATGTCAGAGCGACAAACCCATAGACCGTAAAAAAGTGAACACGTCCAGACAGACAGTCAGCATGTGCCGTTTCACATACTAAACTGTGAAGGATAATGAAGGACCCTAAAAAAGTATTTCTATTGTATCTGACTCTGGTGCTGTTATTCTTTAAATCTCTGAATAGTTTCAACACAGTTTTAGCCCATTCACTGTATTTAGAACCCCTGACATATCAGCACCTCATCATCTATCAGTGACGCCGGGGTACTAAGTACTATGTTCTAATCTAATGTAAACCATGATGTATGTGACAGTACCTTGTGAGGTGTCGATGACAACTTCTACTTTTCTGAAGATGCCAAGACGTAGCAGCTTCTGTCTGGCTTCATGGGATGTCTTCATGACCTAATGACACATGAGAACCACATATTAGGAACGCTGAAAAAGCGGTGAACTTTTCAAGAATTTAGAAAGATTCCCCTCCCTGTTTTAGTTCAAATGTACTGCAAAGCAAATTTCCCCTTGTAACAAATAATGTATTTTTAGGATTAAGAAAGGCAAGTCATTAAAAATTAGCAGAAAGGTTTACATCCGACAGCAACTTCTTCAACGAATACCCACGTCAATTAAGTTTTTTGCTCGGAAGACTCCAGCGATTTCATAGGTTAACAGGTCATCCTTGGTTTTCGATAGGCCGTCTATATGTACACGCTGAACCACAACCTGAAAAACAAATTAGGCAGCAACAAATGAGCAGAGTTGTGTTTCTCAAAAGCATTGTCTAACTATCGTCACAGGTTTTGTTAGGAATGTTAGATTTGGTGTTTGGTTGGTTCAAGGCACTTCCAAAACTGAGGAGTGTTGTCTACTAACTTTGTTTGTTCTTTATTTATGGATAGATATGTGATTTGATATGATATACTGTATGCAGGGGCATCACAACAAGGGGGGGGGGGGGGAGTGGGACTGAGTTACTAGGGCCCAAGGTGGAGGGGCCTTCATTATTTTATACTTTAGCTATTGAAAGGGTTAGCAGATATACAAGCTTGAGTGCCGCGCTGTGAGCTTGTATACTGTATCTGCTATCTTTCAATAGTTAAAGCACAAAATAATGTGTAATAATAATGCGTTCCCAGTTCATGGGGGGCCCGCATAGAATCCTTGTACCCAGGGCCCAGAATTTGGTGCGACACCCCTGACTGTATGATAAGAAAATAATATGGACTCAACTGGGCTCAACTATTTTAAATAATAGCTGGATGGCTGCCTGCATAACATGGCAAATTCTTACATTCTTGTTTTCCAGAACCTCTTGCTTTGACTCCTGTTCCATCTCTGGTGCCTCGATGTCATCGGCTTGAACACCCAGCTCAGGCCCTCGCATGGGCAAAGGGTCTAGGCTCTGTAACACAGATACTTACTTAAGTTTCCATGTTACCATGTTATTCCCATAACATACAACATATTATTCATATTACAGAAGTGTTGAGGAAGGCCTCTCAGCTTCCACTTTCTGCAGACTGACGATATGGCTACCAAGATAACTGTCCGCCACAAAGTATCAGACACTGGATGGATGCATTATCTGCTGCAACGTTCCTTTTCCCACTAGCTAGCTACTGTAACTCAAGAGCCCAAAATGTATTCTGCATCATAGATAGATAGATGCTTTATTTGTCCTTGCGGAAATTCTTTTTGCACTAAGCAGTCATCAGGACACAAAATCACAACACATAACACATAACACACAACACAATACATGAATGACAAGACAGTTCACTGACAACATGATACAAAACAGGCTACCAGTCATAACATTTTATGTGCGGAACTGAGCTGGGGCTTGTTTGTTCAGAAGCCCTATACAAGTCAAGTGGGGACAAATGTCCTCGAGGCCCTTGCCTTCAACCCAGGTACTGTGTACCGTCGTCCTGAGGGCATAAGGTTATATTGACTGTTCTTCTTGTATTGGTCAGGTTTATTATTATCTTATGGTGTGCCTATAGCTTATTATACCATGTAAGTTTAAATCTGTGATTGATTGATTTATTCTTTCATCATGAACCATTCATTTGTTTTCATTTTTACTTTTTCATTATTCATATAGGCCTATTTGTCCAAATACATCCTGTGCACAACATCCCCACATTTCCTTTCCCATTTTCACCTCTGAATATTGTCTTTTGCACTACGTAAGAGTAAGACTCTATGTGTCTATGGCATAAAAAAGCAACATTGTAGTTATTACAGAATATTTAAAAAATAATGCCAATATCCCATTATTACAATTTGGACCTACAACGGATTTGATTTTGCTTGCCCACAATCAAACCACACAATAAATTGAACAAACTAAAAAAGTACCAAAAGTAAATTCACAAGGAAAGAAAAAGAAACAGACAGTTTAGGTGCACTGATGTCTGAGTGGATATGAATCAATTGCACTTTTTATTGTATTACAAGCAGATAGATAAGAATCTATATTCATAACTTGAAGATATGACTCAGTTTTGAGGATTATGATGATGACCTAGCCCCATATAGAACCTCACCCGTCGCTGCGTCCTGTTGTGCTCCGAGATGAGGTCCTAGAAAGGTGGCCACCGGAATCTTGCGACAGCCTCCACATCACAGTTGGAAAACACACAAAACGAATTTTTTTCCAAAAAGTAACGGCAGTTCCGAGCTCCCAGACTGTAAAAACCTAACCTCGGTGCATAAAACTTGAACCGCGGCATGAAACAACCCCTTAAAATCGCTAGTTTTGTCAGCCGGTAATGTTTACAAGCCTGGAAGTTGCAGCCGGAATGGCAGCATTAGCGGCCCCTCTGGTCGAACGTAGCCCCAACCGTCGCTGCATTCGAACAGACATTCGACCAGAGGGGCCGCTAATGCTACCATTCCGGCTGCAACTTCCAGGCTTGTAAACATTACCGGCTGACAAAACTAGCGATTTTAAGGGGTTGTTTCATGCCGCGGTTCAAGTTTTATGCACCGAGGTTAGGTTTTTACAGTCTGGGAGCTCGGAACTGCCGTTACTTTTTGGACAAAATTTCGTTTTGTGTGTTTTCCAACTGTGATGTGGAGGCTGTCGCAAGATTCCGGTGGCCACCTTTCTAGGACCTCATCTCGGAGCACAACAGGACGCAGCGACGGGTGAGGTTCTATATGGGGCTAATGATGACCGTGCTCGTCATAGGGCCTGTGTGAAGGTTTGACAGCAGTAACATTAGCCGTGAACACACATAACTGTAATATAGGTCAAGCGTGCATGTAATACATGTGACGTAAATGTGCTTACCCTTGCATGGACGGTACCCATTCTTAGCGCTAGAGCACGACGCCCTGTGAAATATACCAGATATATGTGTTTTATTGGAGAACTTAAATCAAATATACAAGTCCGTTGGACGAGGGCAGTTTATATTTGCAGACGGGTGCCGCCATGACACTTCTTAACCACGCCTCTTTTTCCCTAGGATTTCCCTTTTTTTTCCCTTCTTCTTCTTCTTCTTCTCCTCCTCCTCCTTCTTCTGTTTCTTCTCCTGGGCCACCTACTGTCCCGGAGTGCATATTTGCAAGGCTTTACAGTTTACAAATACTTCAGTGGTTCTTCACTATGGTTCTTCATCTCAAACGAACGAACCTTTTAATTTCAAGGAGTAGGATCCCCATAACTCAAGCAATTTAAGTGCCTCAGTTAGCTCTGTTTGGAACCCCCTCAAGGAACCCAGGCTCCCACACACTGAACCACTGTCTGCATTACTTCAAAATAACAATTGAGAAGAACTTCTCTTACATTGTATCTCCTTCCCTTTAGTATGTAACTCTTCAATGTAGACCTATCATAAATTACTATACAGTACAGAGTTGAATATAATCCTGTATGTCCAAATCATAATCCACAAAATCTCCTCTCTTCGGAATCGGCCCACACTTAAAAGGCAATAAGGTTCGACTGTATAGGGCCTAGGCTAATATGGTGTCTGTTGGGTTCATGATGTGAAATATCGGTATTTTAAGTAGGCTATATTGCACAGGCTAAATATCTTTGCTCACTGTATTTTTATATCATATTTTTACTGTACTTTTGTATTTATTGTCCATGCAAATAGTTTTTGCAAATAGGGTTGTGAGGTCAGGTGCCTCTCACAATGCCTTAGTTATAGGAATTAGATTCATGTGAGGGGTGTAATGTGCAAACATTTACCCATGATTTTACAGACAAGAGCCCAAACTGCTTAGTTCATACATATTGTACTGATCATATGTAAATGTAATAAAAAATGTTTATAATTGTATAAATACAGATAATATACATTTATTTTTGATAACATATACAAAAATGTCACACACTGTGTCACACAAATGCACAATAAATAATGGGAACACAGCAACATTTCAGTCTATTCACAGTCCTTCACATCTTCATCATATCATTATTATGATAACATTACAAACAAACAGGACATTTAAGATTGTAAATAAGTGGCTGAACTTCTCTTTAGGCCTTTTCTCCTGCAAGAAAAGAGAGACAGAAAATGACATTCCTCCTGTGGTGATCGAGCACCTGCTGTACCATGCATCAATATTACAACAGGTGCTAACATCTGGAAAAGTTGAGAAGAAAAAAGACATGTCCATACGCACGCCTCTCTTTTGAATGTCTCCCGGGATATCCTGTCTTCATCTGCACCTTCGGGACACGTATTCATGTTTATATCTGCTATCCCCAGTGTGGTTAACGCTGCAGCACAGGAAATTACATAGTTAGTGTTGGAATTGATCCATTGTGTCTTCATACTGTTTTTGGAGCTGTGTGGAACACAAGCTCCCCTATACGTGGCCGTGTGTGTAGGTATGTGGGTATGTGGGTGGGTCTGTGGGTCTGTATGTAGCCTGTATGTAGTAACCCTGGGTGACCAGAGAGGTGCTGTTGAGTCTAGCCTGCCCTGAGCATCAACTGCAATACACACACACACACACACACACACACACACACACACACACACACACACACACACACACACACACAGCTCCACTTCGAACAGAGGTTCGATTTTTAACCACTTAGCGCCTTAGCAGAGTCCCTCAGGGCTCTATAGTGTATTTTCTGTTTTCTGTTATGGTAGGGAAAGCTTTCACTGAAAATAGCCAATCAACAAGCTCACAATGCGTCACAGCACGATGTGTTGTGAGCTTATTGATCTGCTATTTTCTGTGAAAGCTTTCCCTACAATACAGATGCTGGGGTATTGCTGGGGTTTAAGTAGTTCATTCACTATGTAGACATTGGAAAATGAACACTAAGGCAGCATGAGTGACTACGTTGGACTAGACATATTTCTCTTTTTTTAAAAGCCTTCTACAAGAAGGTTGACTATCATGTTGGATACAGTATGGGAGTACCATTTTGAAGTTATTTTACTTTCTTAATAATAAGAAATAATAATAAGTTATATTTCTACTCAACTATCTCAGAGGCAAATACTTTCTTCACTTTCTTTCGTTCATGCATTACTGATTTCTTTGAAAAAGCATTACTGACAATAATCATTCATAATAATTACAACAATAACAATGACATTCTTTTCTCCGCTTACCTTCCTTGTATTGGACATATGTTATGTATTTTTGCTTTGTAGGGTCCAAGATGCCAAATACAGAGTCCAGGTTGGACTCATCAAAGAGACAGGGTGCGTCCACAGGTTTCTGTTTAGATGCTTCCATCAGTTCCAACTGGTCAATGAGAAACTCTGTAGGATTCTCTGCAAAAAAACAAAACAAAAAAACAATGGTGATAAAGAGTTTCTCTCTCTCTCTCACACACACGCGCGCGCACACACACACGCACACACACACACACACACACACACACACACACACACACACACACACACACACACACACACACACACACACTGCTTGGCTCTCTATCATTGACACCTTATATTAGCAGTAGACTACAATGTTAGCAATATTATTCCTGATGTCTGACTCTCTAACAAACAGAGAATGAAATGAGAAAAACTGAAACTCTTACCTGGTCTATAAAAGAACAGCATGCTCGTTAAATTGTCCACTAGTTCAACAATTTTGTGTTTTTCAAGATACTCAGCAGCTTCTTTTTCTCTTGGCGTTGCCATGTTTGAAATGTAGTTGGTGGTTGCTAGGATACATGTCCCATGCTGTTGGACTTCCGGCTCAGAAATTCAAAATAAGAGACTCTTATAAATTACATGGATTTTCTCTAGCGTCTATATTACTAGGCAGATGTTGGTAAAAGCCCATGTAATTATAACTAACCTATTGAGAGATGTTTACTTAATATCCATTTATTTAATGATGTAGCTAGGCTAGATACATAAATTCACGGTTGGGAGACTATTAGCCTATCTCACTGTTCTGTTGGAAGACATGTTGACACTGACCCCTATATTCACTGTTAACAGACTGTAGCCTACATACTGTATCATGTATTCATTGGTGATAGATATTCATATATTCACTAAAACCACTACACAATGTCTACTGTCATTTTATTCTTACTGTAGCTCTGTTCTTGACTCGTACTCTGTAGCTCTCCTGTGTTTCACTCTTTCTGCTGTTGCTGCTGTGACAACTATATTTCCCCCAGGATCAATAAAGGTGTATCTTATTTTATAGACAAATATCTGTATGGGGCAGTGAAAATCATATACCTTTGGGCCATTGCAGCCAAAGTAAGCCAATTAGTGAAGCACCTTGTCTGCTGCATTACAGTAGGCTGTTAACACAGTATTTCGACTAACTATTACCCAACTTATTTTAATGTGTTCTATCCAGCCAAGTGTCCCTTGGGTTTCAAGCAACAGTGTAAGCAGGACCTACACTGTAGCCAGTGTAGGTCCCTAATCTGTTGCAGTACAAGACCTCGCATACCTCAAAATCTACTGCCTGAACCTGTCATTCTTGAAACTGTGTTCTGCTTGAAAAGTTAATTTTCTCCCAAACCAGTTGGGTTTCTGCCACCTCCTGAACCCATGTCAGCCAAATGTACCTGTCAACTGCTTCATAAGGCTGGTTGTTTGAAAAAATTGGCATAGGAAATTAAGACAACACAAACAACATGTTTATCAAGTATTTACTTCTGTACAAAATGTACCTACTTGAATACTCTCACAAAATTGAATACTCTCGCACAAAATAACATCTAGGCTCATTTTCCTACTTACTGGACAGTCATTTGGGATCATTATAAGTAGGAAAATGAGCCTAGATGTTAATTAGTGTAGAGTTGTCCGTTAAAGCACAGGTACACACAAATATCAGTTGCACAACCCTGTGCCAGAGCGTCCCAGAAAGAAAAGTGTTTACACCGCAACCTTTCCTTTGGATTTAAAATGGCTGGGGGGGGGGGGGGGGGTGCCATTGTGAGTGAATGGCTAGTGCAAGTGCACCCACTAAGAACACCAGAGTACATCACAAAGTACACAAAGCCATGAAGAACACAGTACATGGCTGAAAGAGTACACGCTCCCCACAGAGCGTCTTGCCAGACGTCTGACATTGAGCATTAACATGTACAGTAGCCTAATCACCTTGATTCAGTGACCAACACTGAGGTCACATAAAGTCAAAGTCGACTTTGACCTCTTTATTGATGATAAACACATGTAAAATACATACATTGTCATACAATTATCAAGAGGCTAAAACGCACGAAACGTAAAGTCGGTGTCTTATTTCCATGTCCTTTCATGTGTGTGCAAATGATTAATTAGTTCAGTTTAGATCAGTCCGGTTTCTGTTGAGCTAGTTTGAGCTGCTCCATAGCCTCTTCTCTAGCTTTATATCCCAGCAACTCTGTCTTCAACTCTCCTGGCTTTGGTGGGATCTCTGGGATACTCTATTGGACAGGAGGAAAAAGACAGGGCAGATCAGGAATACAGTATGCATGGCGGGACGTTTGCATGCGTTTAAGGATTAAGTTCAGCAAAACAAAGGGAGAAGCGCACACCTAAGTTGGTGAGGTGGTGACCATGCAGGTGAATGGTTAAGAAGAAAGAGGCCGCACAGCTCTTCAGCCACGATGCACAACCTTTAATTTAAACCAACGTTTCGACTGTATCAGTCTTCTTCAGGGTTTACCTACCTTTAAGGATTAAAGATTCCTGAGAACAAATCAGTTTGCTATGTGTACAGAACATCCCATTTTCAGCCAGGTGCTGACACATAACATACAGTACGAGTACGTGTCAACAAACACCTGGAAATGGTTATGTATTTTGTATCATTCCAGAGCTATGGAAGTGTTCATAGTTTTTTTGCAAATATAAGACCTAAAACGTATAGTGGATTTCTAGAACTAGAGGCAGATCCAGTGCCGGCCGGGTGCCCAATCTCACTCAAACCAGTCCGTGCATTTTCACCTACTGGTTCTCGGGTGGAAGAATTGGGCTCTCAAGTCAGTGGAAAACACACGCCCCATCACAACCTCCACCCAATATCCATGGAAATTAAAGGAAAGTGATGAATGTTAGCACTCACCAGATCAGGTAGGTAGTACATATGGACAGCCTGTGCTCCTGCAAACATGGCCATGACACTGGCCCCAAGCATCCTCAGGTAGCGAGGCCAAGACACACCAGCCGGCATCTTAGGAGTAACAGGTTCCTCTCAGCCTAAAAGAGAAGTTATCAACAGACATTTATCCAAAGACCATCAGGCCATCACGGTTCTAGACAGTAAATATGCCAGTATGCCTCTCTGCTCCACCCAGTGAGTGAATGTAAACTGTCATTCAATGTTATATGAGATACATAAAGGTTTCCTGTGTAAATAAGCCGAAAAGCTTACTAGGATCTCCTTTGAGTTGACCGTGTACCAGTGAACTGTACTGTCATGAAACTACTTTTCCTATACAAACTTCTAATATAGTATTCAATTAATCAATCAATGAATCAATGAATCAATGAATCAATCAATCAATTGTAAACCTGTCAGACACAGTGCTACGGTCAAGGTCAACCTCCTCCAGCAGAATGAGTGCAGCACAAATCAAAGTAACAGAAAGAAAGCTACCATAAAAAGGCAATAATTTAACAGTTAAGTTAAAGTTGATTAAACCTGCTTCATCAACACCTCTGTCTGTCTGTCTGGAAACATACCCCTGTCCGCTTGTCTAGTCAAATCCTAATCAGAATGAGTCTTGTTTCAGTCCTGGTGATCATAACTGCTCTCCTCTGAGACAGAAAATAGTTGTCACTTGTCCAAATAATGTCCACCGAGAAGCTGGAGGTCACTGACTAGTGACGACTATGCTACACACTTAATAAGCTATAAACCATAGGTATAATATAAACCTAACCATCACAAACTAATTGCATATTATTATAACACATCACGCTTGTAAACAGTACAGAGGGTAGTACAAATCCCATACTTTGGAGGGTGGGGACTGAGGCCGGACTGTGATTGGCACGCTGCCTGGTTGCCAGGGTATCCACTGGGCAAACTGAACGTACATTCGCCAAAACCGGTGGTTACCTTTGACAACCAATCCAGTCCACCAATGGCAGCACGACAAACGAGGCCGTCCCTTCAGAATATGGGAACCGGACCACTCTCTTCTTCTATGCCAGCCAGTTACATATTTACATTTACAAGTCATTTGTCTCCACCTAGCGGGTATTGTCTGTAAAAATAAATCATAATAAACTGGTTGTGAAGACTCCTTGCATTATGCACAATTACTTACCATTTAAAACAAGGACTGGCGAATCTGGTGAATTGGTGTTAGACACAAAATTCAGTTTTGAGAACCACCGCCTTATAAACTGTCGAGTCACGCAGTAGCCTACTCCAGCCAGCGGGTGGCGATAGTTAAACTATTCCTGCAACAAAAGCGTATGTAAAGCAGACGAGCCGTAACGTAAACGTTTAAATGTCTTTGTTTTGGCTTCCCTTTATCATAGACATCATTTAACAACAAAACGATGGACACGTACAGGTACGTTTCACCGCGACAACACTAACCGTTTGCACGTTGCAGCAGTCACGTCGATGTTTGTGTAATAATGGGATTGTGAAATGGTTGTGTGTGTCTAGTAAACCCAACGTCTTTGTGCTGGTTGGATTTTCAGATAGGCAGCTTCTCGAATCTCGATACTCGATCCATGTCCCCTTAATCAAAGCCCTTGACGTTAAAGGCTCGTACTCAAAGTGTCACAGCAAAATGCATATCAGTTTATTGTTGTAAAAATCCACGGTAACGATGGAGGAGAAGCAGTACACGTCTCTGACGGTTCCTTCCACGGATTATCTCCAGCAGTGGTGAGTTCGATCTGTGATGTTGGTGGAGGAGGCTTCCATGGAAACCTTCTTGTGTGCATGCATCCTCATGCATGACAACAAAATAATGCCATTGCATTGCAACAGCCTTCATGCTTATCAGCATTCTTCTTTTTTTCGTCCTTTTACGTTTAAACGTGATATTTTGTTGCACATTGCATGCACAGGGAAAGTCAACACTGGGAAATCAATAACACAATGAAAATAGACAATCTATTGGATAGACAAGTTGGATATGCCACAAAATACAATATGCCAAGATGAATTAAGTAGTCTTCAATTTTGCATCATTGTGGCCTCATTTTGTCATTGTTACTGTAGCCTACAGATTAAAGACATTTGGGGAAATGAGTACTTAAAAGGGATACTACCCTTAATGGCTGATGTTCAAGATTATGTGTATTCAGTCCATCTACAAACTTGTGAATCAATGAAAAAGTTAATTTATGCGCTCAGTTACTCTTACACGTTGACGTTTTGGTAACAAAATAAGCAGGTGTATGACACAGTGTGTGTGTGTGCGCGTGTGTGTGTGTGTGTGTGTGTGTGTGTGTGTGTATATACTAGATATATAGGTAGATATATCTCACAAGCCATATATATAATATTATTGTCTGTCTCATCTGTTAATCATCTTCTTCCACTTCACACATTATTGAACAACAGCAATGTCTTATTCCTCTACTATTCCAATGTTGTTGTTCATATTCACTGTCATTCTTGACTTCGCCCCATTTTCCTCTCTATTCTCATATATACTTTGCTTTAATCCTGCCTCATTATCTTTCTCTCCGTCGTCTTTGTCTATGTCCCCCCATCTCTGCTTTCTCCCTTGCCTTCTCACCACCACCACCACCACCACACACACACAAACACACACACACACACACACACACACACACACACACACACACACACACACACAAACACTACTTTCCGTCCCGCTAACTATTTCCAAAACACTCTCTTTCTCTCTCTCGTGGCCTTTGTATCCAGGTATCAGAACAGTAATCAGACAGAGGGCCACAGAGTTCTTCAGTACCACAACCAGGGTCCGTATTCCGCGGATGCTTTCGGAACTGAGCCACACCTGACAGAGCTGGAACCGGCTCTCCACCACCATGACTTCCCTTCGCATCAGAGCTACACCCCGGGTCTCCTCCACACCCTGGACTACCACACCTATGAGGAGGAACAGCAACACCAACAACCTCACTATGGTCCCACAGGACCCCAGCAGTCCTCCTATGGGCAGCCTCCGCCCGTGGAACCTTCTCAACAGGCGTCCTATGGGCAGCCTCTACCCGCGGAGCCTTCTCAAGGTGGGTACTGAAGCAGGTGTCAAGGACGGCCCCTGTTTACATTTAGCGTTCACCTGTGTCTTGTATCTACTGTAGATTAGGTTCCAAAATATTAGTTGGATGGATTAGTTTTACATCTGGCAAAAGTTTTTCTTCCTAGCCTCGAATCAATAGAACCAACAACATAGTATACTTTAAGTTCTTATTTATCACTATCACAATGAAAACATATATTTCAAGGTTTTATTTAGATTATTTTATCACTATTATTATTTCTTCTTGCTAAACACATTTTTGGACACTGCCCCTACAGATTTTGCCCTAAAATCACGCAAAGCGGTACACAGTATCTCTACAGTAATGTCATCATCATGCATCTGTCCCATTTCCCATATTCCCTCCTGATTGGCTACCATTGCCTTCTAAAGTTTGTGTATGCGACCTGATGGTCCCTATCTCCCGATTAGGGAGTCTTACTGGTCATTAAAATTGTAGTGTTTTGCAAATTATTCGAGGGCCCACTTGCCATACTCTCGCGGCCCACGCCACCAGCGGTCCCTCAGCCCACCGAGACTTTACCTATTGTCTGCCCCCTTCTGTCTCTCTTCCAGCTGTGACGCCAGGCAAGAAGAAGAGAGGAAGACCTCCGAAGCGGAAAGCTGGAGAGTTGGGAGAGGAGGAGAGGAGCGCTCAGGATGAAGAACAAGAGCAGGCTGCAGCGGCCAGGAAGGCCAAGAGAACTCTGAACCGCTTCAACGGCATGTCAGTGGATGAAGTTATGACCAAAACCCTGCCAGACATTATAACCTACAATCTTGACATTTTGATTGTGAGTTATTTATTGAGGATCATTCAATGGCCTTCTTGGTGTATTTGCCGGGAGTACCTGTGGCATTTCCATGCCGAATCACATGAGCGTGAATCAGCACCACCTTGTGAAGTTCCATTTGTGTGCACGTGTGTTTCACTGTTAATTTTCACTAGGGGTGCAACGGTTAATCGAACTAATCGATTTCATTATACAAAATAATAATAATATATTCTTTTTTTTGCGGGGGGGAGTAAATTTCACTTTCTTTTCATTCAAAAGTAAAAAGAAAAAGAAAATAGAGCAAATATAATATCTACAAGCTAACAATGTGTTGCATTGTGGGCTTGTAAATGTATTATTTTCGCACACTATGAAAAATCGATTAGAATGTATTTGTGTCGGGAAAAAAGAAAATACTTCTCAATTATTGACGAATCAAAAAAGGAATGGATATAACTATATAATAGTTCCAGCCCCAGTTAATTCAATTACAGGAAACGAAAAAACGTAATTTTCCATTTTCTATAGTAACAGTTTTATATCTCTCCCCAGATTGGTATCAACCCAGGACTGATGTCAGCCTTCAAAGGACGCCACTACCCCAATCCAGGAAACCATTTCTGTATGTTATTCACGTTTTATGATATTATCACGATAATCAAAATATCCTCAACATCCATTATCCTGGGGTGGAACATTTGCCAAAAAATAGCAGATCTACAAGTTCACAATGCGATGCGTTGTGAGCTTGTAGATCTGCTATTTGTTAGCAAAGAGATTTGGGTAAAGAGTGAAAAAAATACATTTTACTAATAGAGGGTTTAAATGGTACCGGATATGCAGCTCGGCAAATGAAAGGTGAATTGATCCCAGTGCATGACGGAGGACGATTTCACGATAAATTAAATCTCTACAATACGATTATCGTGAGTGTTTTTTTATCACGATAAACGATAATATCGCTTATCGTCCCATCCCTAACTGCGTGTGACCCCAGGGAAGTGTCTGTTCCTGGCTGGGTTTACAGAGGAGCAGCTGAACTTCATGCACGACCAGAGCCTTCCAGAGAAGTATGGCATCGGCTTCACCAACATGGTGGAGAGGACCACGCCAGGGAGCAAGGACCTGTCCAGGTGAATACTTATGGCCAGGGGCGTCACAAGTGGGGGGAAAAGTGGGACTGAGTTACTAGGGCCCAAGCTGGAGGGGCCTTAATTATTTTATACTTTAGCTATTGAAAAATAGCAGATCTATAAGCTCACAGAGCTCGTTGATCTGCTATTTTTGAAAAGTCGTGAAAATGTGTGCAAATCTTTGAATATGTGTATCTCTAAATGAATATTTGTAACTAAAATGTTGCTTCTGGGGGGTCTCTGCCTGGAACTAAATATTTTTAGATGGGGGTCTGTGGCCAAATACATATGATTTTGGGGGTGCTTGACATGAAAAGGTTTGAACACCACTGATGTAGAAACATTTGAAGGATTTGATGTTTTCACACTTTTCACGATTTTTCAAAAATAACAGATCTACAAGCTCGCAGCACGGCACTCTGTGATTGTATATCTGCTATTTTTCAATAGTTAACGCACAAAATAATGCGTATAATGCGTTCCCAGTCTAACCCCCTCCCCCTATGAAGAACATTCATGGGGGCCCACAGTGAATCCTTGGCTTGTACCCAGGGCCCAGAATTTGGTGCGACACCCCTGTACTTATGGCTCTTCTCTGAGGTGCCATAAGTGTACAAATGGAACCAAATAGATCTGTGAGGGTCCCACACTGATGATTTGACTGCCACTGTATTCCCGATATTTTATGTAGGGTAACATGAGATAAAAAAAAAACCTTATTACCTTAAGACATATTGCTAGCTGTGTCTCTTATTGTTTTCCTTAATGCCTATTCTAGTAAAGAGATTCGTGAAGGTGGTCGGCAGTTATTGCAGAAACTGCAGAAATACAAGCCTCTCATAGCAGCCTTTAATGGAAAAGGTAAGAATAATGTATTTCTTTCATAGATCTTTATTTTATTGGTTTTATTTATGTGTCAACATGATAAAAAAACAAAACAAAAAAAACAAACAGTTTTCTTTAAGATGTGTCGAATAATCTCAAAGGATGGGCTGTGTTAGAGTTGCCAGATATGAAAATCAATAATGAATTCATCAAATTGAAAATACAAACAAACCAGTGGTTAATTTGTAAATTTTTAGTTGGCAGAGCTCATGATTCTGACTAAAAGTTGGCCCCGGATCGGTCCGATTTCTTTTTATATATAAATTGATTTAACCATATAATAGCCCCAGAAAGCTAGGCCAAATAACATAAGGGATATTGTTTCCACATCAAATAATGCATTTAATCACCCGGCTCACAGGCACACGTTGCGTAACCACTTTTTCTGGTGAAATGGCGAATAATATTGTGTTTAAATTGTGGTGATTTACAAATGTAACTCGGTTTCATTTCATCATCCACAGTCCTTTTCCATTGCAGGAAGGGACATTGAGGGAACATGTGAAACTCGAATTAATAATAAATAGCTTAAAATAAAAACGTATTGTATTTGTATTTGCATTTGAGGTGACAGAGCATCTTCTTCCCGGAGCCCAGTAGGCAGGTACCGGAGCTCTCCGGCCAGCTCTGGCACACATTAAGCCCTGCCTTCAACCACTTGAAGCCAAGCTATTTTTGGCAAAGATATTTGGTGTAGAAGGAAAAACACGGTCCGAATACTGCCTGTAACTCATCGTGTGGTTAATGTATAATATTGTTTGCAGGCATCTATGAAATCTTCTGCAAAGAGATCTTCGGTGTAAAGGCAACCAACCTTGAATTTGGCTTACAACCGTACAAAATCCCAGAGACCGAAACGGTAAGGATGCAGCCGGATCGGTATCAGCGTGGTCGTTGCAATGCCTGTCTGTCTGTTTGAAATGCCTGTCTTTCTGACATGTGGCTGTGTGTGCAGCTGTGTTACTTGATGCCGTCGTCCAGCCCGCGCTGTGCCCAGTTTCCACGTGCTCAGGACAAAGTGCATTTCTACATTAAGCTGAAGGAACTACGGGACAAAGTTAAGGACGTCTCACCCAGCCATGAGGAGGTGGAGGAGACCAAGTACTCTTTCGATCTTCAGCTAGCAAAAGGTAAACTGACTAAAATGGTCCTTAATTTAAACAGGGCAGATTTTTCCAACTAGAGGTTCGGGTAATGCCTAGATTTCAGTCGGCTATGTGGCCCTAACGCCTACATCGCAATCGCCGATACGACCGGTTTTGTATAGGAAGGGGACGTGTGTGTGTGTGTGTGTGTGTGTGTGTGTGTGTGTGTGTGTGTGTGTGTGTGTGTGTGTGTGTGTGTGTGTGTGTGTGTGTGTGTGTGTGTGTGTGTGTGTGTGTGTGTGTGTGTGTGTGTGTGTGTGTGTGTGTGTGTGTGTGTGAAAACAAGCTCACAACACGTTGCATTGAGACACGTTGTGAGCTATTTTTCTACATGGAAATGATTATGACGATTATGCAAAATATTTGTTGTAGTTGTGACAGGCCTACATCTAAATTCAAAGTGTGGGCTAGAACAGTGTAGCTAACCTCAGCTGGCAAACCTACGTCCACTACTGTGAAAACAAATCACATCACTGTCCCAATAAAGCTCTGGATTGTTTCCACACAGTTTTAGCCCCTAGAGGGAATTTAAGTCCCAAGACATCTTGGCAGGCATGGATACCCGATCATCTGGCTACGCGAGACTAGCTTGAGGGTGCTTATTATTGCACAACACTGTATTGAGAGAGGCTGTGGTGTACAAAAAGAAAGCAAGTACCAGATAATTATTCATTACATATTAGAGAACAGCGCCACCATCAGGCCAATTTTTGCAAAACACAATTTTGGACACTGCTCCTACAGATTTTGGCCTAAAATCACACAAAGCGGTACACAGTATCTCTAAAGTCGTGTCATCAACATGGATCTGTCCCATTTCCCATATTCCCTCCTCCTGATTGGCTACGATTGCCTTCTAAAGTTTGTGTATGCGACCTGGCGGTCGCTTATCTCCCGATTAGAGAGTCTTATTGGTATTAATATTACGGTTTCACTTTCCGCGGATTCACAAACGACATATTGTCCAGAAAATACAACATGGAAAGGTGATTCTCAAGACAGTTCATTGTGAACGTAGAGCAACTGTAGTTTGCTCTGATACATGGTATATTATGCATTGATATAAACTCAATTACTAGAATGTAATTTCTTTTTTACTTTGTTCTGTAGAGGATGCTAAGAGAATGGCAATCAAGGAGGAGCAGGTTGACCCGGAATATGAGAACTGCGGCGGAGCACATCCAGACGAACAGCAGACCACCGACTTCTGCAGCATCCCCTCCACCAAACACACAGGTAACAAATACTATGGGTTTTAGCTGGGTGTTTGATTGATTCATTGATTGAATACTCTTATTAGTCAAAAGATAGACAGCACAGCACGGAGGTACAGTGAAACATTTTGGCTAAAAGAAGAACACAAAAAAGTCCTACGCAGTAAAATGCAGTAAAATCCAGTGTTCCTTTAAAGGGGCATCATTCAGCCACTAGATGTTGCACTTTTGCAAAACATCTGTTGTTTAAGGTTGGTTCTACCACTTTTTCGAGTCACGTGTTCAAATACTGGATTCTGATTGGCTAAATTCCGGAGGTTATCAGAGGACAACTGCCGCAAAGTTGTGTGTCCGAGATCAATGCGCCTCAGTGTACATCCGGGGACTTCAGGAGGTCCTTTCCCCCAACCAACAAATGACGGTGGCAACGGTCCTATGTTTACTAACGTGCATGCTATAGTCGCCGATTTATTTGGATCCAATGCAATCCGCCAACTTTAAAGCCCCTTTTCTCTGAACCTATGCCTTTCTGGAAGCGAACAGCCTCTATTTACGGCCGGAACGGTACTTCTAACTGACGTTAGCTTAGCTGTAAGCTAGACGCATGGATTAGTATGGAGTTGGCGCCATCTGTTGGTGAGTAGAAGATGTTGTTTGTGGAACTATCTGCTGTCTCGCGGAAGTTTTATAGGCAATAATGATTGTAACTTAAGATCCTTGCAAGTTACAACTATGTGTTTTCTTTCATGTATACGGGAAAAAGTGGTAGAAAAGCTATTTACCACTCGGGGTCGGACATTATGCTCTCATAATGTCCTGAGTGATGGTGTTATCGGACTCGGCTGCGCCTCGTCCGATAACACCATCACTGCGGACATTATGAGAGCATAATGTCCTCTCACTCGGGGTAAATTGCTTACTTATTTTCCCATCAGCTCTACACCGCAGACCTGTAATCATGTATTGTGCAGCATTGCAATGAATTTGCTACATTACAAGAATATAATTAGGGTAAAAGTCCACACCCCCTGGGTCATGAAGATTTTATTTTTTAGCAGATGCCTGATGAAGGTCAGTGCAACCGAAACATTGTATTTACACTAAAAATCTTTTTCTGTAAGTGAAGACAGTGTGCTGGATCTCCCTTTTTTCCGGTCTTAGATTCCTTCCCATTCAAAAAAACAGATTTCACTCTGGAGTAATTGACAGTGTCAGCTCACAGTGGAAAAATAAACTAATTTATCAAGAGTTATAAAATAGAGGAGGGAGATGCTAGGGGTCGCAGATGGAGTGAAGATGCACTTTGCTTCGCCAAGCTCCCATATTTCTTCATTTTAAGATAAATAACCCTTTTTTGCACACTCGGTTGATTTCGACCGCATTGAGCCCTTCCCTATATAACCCTTTCTACTTTTGTTGGGTTTTATTTGGCTGGAATAACCCAGATGAATACTAGAATGTCGAAGAGGGAAGACGCACCTGCCGACCTGGCTGGGGTTGCTAAGAGTTGTAAAATAAAAGGCCGGCCTACTACAATTCGATGACAATTCTCAGGCTTAGAAACGACTAGATCTCCCATTACACATACTGTACAGCTGCTGCCCGACCGCACCGGTGCACATAATAAGGGCCTCATCGTGTTTTCCAACGGCACTTCCGGGTACCAGGGGACGTGGGTTTGATGTTAGGAGTCAGGACGTTGGTACTGTATGACTGCCATCAGCTCACGGCTCACATCGGTAAATAATTATTGTGGGGTTTTGTTTTAAAAGCTCTGTGGATGTATTATTTTCTTTTCATTCTTTGCTTTCATAAAAAATGTATCTATATACCCTTTCACTCAGAGAGTGTACAAATGGAATAAAATTGTTGGTTCCATTTGTTCACTCTGTGTAGTTTGCAGCATGTAAGCTTCATTTTGTGATATTTTTGTATGAAGAACCTTAAGGCATACTGTAACACTACTAACTACAGTAAATCAGTTGTCATATCATTGCTCTTGGGTGGTAACTAGCCTTGGATCAAGACTATCATAAAGTCTTTATCGTGTCTGACTTTGGCTTGCGTATCTATGATAGTTTTGGTCTCTCTACTGCCCTAATAGTCACTGGACATCAGCACGAAAAGCCTGTACTTTTTTGGTACATATACAGAGAAGTAGGGGCTTTTCGTGTGGATGTCCAGTGTTTATTAGGGGGGATAGAGAATGAGACCAAGACTATCATAGATACAAAAGCAAAAGTTAGACTGGATGAAATATCATCATATATATGATAGTCTTGGTCCAAGGCTAGGTGGACCTTGTGAAACGGTTACATTTCAAGAAATGGGGAAAAGAATAACCTGTCTTCCAATTTATCTAATGTAGTTGAATGAATTAACAAGGGCACAAGCGCTTGTTAATACTTTTCATTGGTTCAATATTTAGACACACGGAAAAAAAATCAAAAGCAGAGAAAATAGCCAATCAGCAAGTTCACAGTTCACAACGCATCGTGATGTGATGTGATGTGTTATTTTTGCACAACGCTCTTTTACAATTAATTGTGGGGTATTTAATTTACAGGGGGAGGAAACATAAATAGTTGAAATGGACATACAGTACAAGGTTTCTGTCCTGGTGTGTTGCAGGGATGGACAGCAAAGAGCAAGTAGCAGGTCACATGACGTATGACCAGTGGATGTCACAGATCCCAGATATCAACTGTAACAGCAGCAACGTTCCGGTTCTTCAGCCTCAGCTGGGAGCACAAACATTTGAAGACACCACATGAGAAGAAGCGGAAGGAATGACTCCCTGAAGCCTGATTTTATATCCGTTTACGCGCTGGTGTTGTGCACCGAAAACAGTAAAAGCTCACAACCCTTCATTGTTGAGCCTGTAGATCGTCCATCTTTGGCATGCAATGTGGGGCACAACTAAGTGTAAATCGGGCAGTAAGCATCATTGTGGATGCTGTGAATGCTATGGATATTACAACAATGTTGTTACAGGGCTGCCATTTACAAACTCTGTGATACTGATAAACATATTTTTTCACTGTTATTTCTTACAACTATTTATTGCATTTCATAAATCATGTGTTTCCATTGACTTATTTTAATATGTTTGAACAATGGGATTTTTTTTTCCTTCTTTTTGGTCAATTGCTTGTATACGTTTTACGGTATTCTGTAATAAACGATTTGTACAAGGTTCACCCACCGGAACCTTAAAAGGTCTTAAAATAAATTTTAAAGTCAGCACCAAACAAAATGTTATGTTTATTTAAAATGTTGAAAGGCATGTCTAAAAGAATAATCAGCAGTAGGCTACGTATTACATTTGCCACTAATGGGTAAATGTAATGGGAGGGGGAAGATATGATGGGTTTACAAATGCAGCAGTGTGTCAAAATACATTCAAACTAGGCCATATAGGGAGTGAAGTCAGATTTAAGGCCCATTCCCACTGCACCAGATAACAGATATCTGGAGATATTTCTCCAGATATTTCTCCATGCAAAGTGGATGGTAGATACAGATTAAAAAAAAAATTACCACAGATAAAAGTATCTGTGGCAAATATCTGTGGTAGATATTTTTTTTATCTGTATCTACCATCCACTTTGAATGGAAAAATATCTGGAGAAATGTCTCCAGATATCTGTTATCTGGCCCAGTGGGAATGGGCCTTTAGATAGATAGATAGATAGATACCTTTATTATCCCAAGGGGGAAATTCAGTTGTCCAGTTGTAGCACAGCAGTATACTGTACAGTTATTTACAAAGTTACAGAGAAGTAAGAAAAAAGATAGATGAAGAGGAAAAAAAACAAGAGCAGTACAGTACCAATAAAGAGAAGGTCCATCAATAGAGGGGGCGAATAATATATAAGTATACATAAAGTGTCTTACAGATTTGAGACATGCTGCTTCTTATAGCTAATTCATACTTTGACTAGGTCAGTCAGTTGACATAAATGAAGGCTTTCATTTATCTCAACTTGCATGGAGGTCTAGTTGTTCCCAGATTGATGGACCAGAGAGACGGAGGGGAAAAGGGAGAACATATCCATCTGCAATTTCGGGAGAGAAAATGGAAGAACTGGAAAACACAAAGGAAAGAGAAGACGGATATAATGTTTCTTGTTGTAATGACCAATGAAACGGCTCATGTGTTCAGCCACTGTCTTTACAGTGAAGACACAGCAGCCCATCTCCTAGTTAACCCATTTAGGCCCAGGATTATTGAAAGCTTTAACCAGTGAAAAATAGCAGATATACAAGCTCACAGCGCGGCACCGAGTGCCGCGCTGCGAGCTTGTAGATCTGCTATTTTTGAAAAATCATGTTTTTTTTTTGGCAAGTCTTTCAATATATCTACTTAAAGGAGATTAGACAGTGAACATCCTAAGAGCCAAAGAGATTAGCCCACAAACAGAGGGGTTGTGGCAATTTCCCAAATAACCCATAATTGCCATGTCACACACAATGCTCATGAGGCTGGTATCGGGCTCCATTCAAAGATGATAATTGTGTATAATTTGCACATAATGATAGCAGAAGCAGCTGAAAGT
The DNA here is from genome assembly GCF_963921795.1 of Nannobrachium achirus. NCBI lineage: Eukaryota > Metazoa > Chordata > Actinopteri > Myctophiformes > Myctophidae > Nannobrachium > Nannobrachium achirus. The sequence goes on from NC_137820.1 coordinate 54,839,516, forward strand.
GTGTAGTAGTTGATATGTAGCAAGGTTTGCCTTTTTCTTTCCTGTGTTAGCTAAAAAAAATAAAATCATTACAACATTGAACATTCAGTTAGACACAACACTACAACTAATTAATGTTTGGCTAATAGGCCTATTCCGAAACACAAACAAATTATACAAGGATTAAAAAAGAATCCAGTTGAACAGCTTATGTACAAAACTTTATTCATTTGTGTTATAAATCCATTGTGTATTTGTATATGCAGTAGGCCTAACAATATAGGCTACACAACAACAACAAGTTAAATGAACCACCAGAGGGCACTGTTCTACCAGATCAGCTCTGTTCCAACCTGCCACATCACCAGTTACACAAACTGAACTCCCGGCTTGGATGGGACACCGGGACAGACGATTTTGCGGTATTTACAGTAACAGACATGCGGCTCGTTGGTCTAGGGGTATGATTCTCGCTTAGGGTGCGAGAGGTCCCGGGTTCAAATCCCGGACGAGCCCACATTTTAGTTCCTTTAGGGTCAAAGGAGCATGTATGATTCTGATATTGTGTCTACTGTAGTTGTCTGCCATCATTTTCGAAATATAAACAACACATTGCTCACAACCAGCCAATGAGTAAGCATTTACTTGAAACAATTATTCGAATTAAATGAATTATGGGAATATTAAATATTTCTAGATAAAATATATCAAATGTACAAATATATACACACACACACACACACACACACACACACACACACACACACACACACACACACACACACACACACACACACACACACACACACACACACACACACACACACACACACACATTAAGATCACAAAATGTACAACAGTGTCTGATGGGTTGGAGTTGACAGTGAAAGAGAAGGAGGCAGGAAAGTGTGCACACTCTAAATGAGGGGTTTTCAGGGGTCCATGGCCCAAAGGAGGTCCTCAGAAAGTTGTTTGGGGCTCACCGCCCACAGAATGTTTATAAATACTAATAGGCCTAGTAGCCTGGTAATAAGTTAATCATACCAGTAAGACGCCCTAAGGGCGAGAAAGTCAGATGTAGAGGTATTAACCAGCTCCATGGAGATCTAAGTGTTGATCCAGTCGTCTCCATGTATGGATATCCAGGATTTGATGAGGTCAGTGTTGTGATCTTCATATATGGATATCCAGGTGATGATAGTCACCAGTCTTGATTTGCAAATGAATTCTGTCTTGGCCATATGGGCATTGCCAAATATGGGCTTAATATTGATGGCATCAGGGATCTCCGTATGATTGCCAGAACAGGCTGTCTTGAGTCAACGTCACATGTGGTGGTGGTTGTGGTGGTCGGGGGGCTGGAAATTGTATCTGTTTCAAAAATATTTATGTGGATAATTTGCCAAGTAGAATCTGCTGCAAACCTTTATCAAATCCATGAGATTTGATAAAGGTTTCAAATTCATCAAATGCATGTGGTAGCTGGTCAAAACTAGCTAACATTGTGGATACTTAAAGGGATATTCCACTTTCAACAGGGAGCAGTGGTAGGGGCGTAGGGCCTCTCTCCACATACACACCCATTGTAACTTCAAACTCCATTTTAACCATGATAGATTCATTAAAATCACCCATTATTTTTTCTGGTGACTCATTTTACCCTCCTAATACGTGAGCAGGCCGTGTTTTTCGATAACTTTATTCATTTATTTTTAATAATTATTTGGGAAAATGGAAAAAATGAAATACCAAAAAAATATTATTAAAAATAAATGAAAAAAGTTATCGAAAAAACACGGCCTGCTCACGTATTAGGAGGGTATTATGATGAGTCACCAGAAAAATAATGGGTGTTTTTAATTAATCTATCATGGTTAAAATGAAGTTTGAAGTTACAATGGGTGTGTGTGGGGAGAGGCCCTGGGCCTGGAGGGCCTGGTGACATTTACATCAAATATCTAAATATTCAATCAAGCTAATTAAAAACTGTTCAGGTTGTTCATAAAAGCCTGATTAGATGATAAAATTACCAAAGGTTTTTTTGAAAGTGAAATATCCCTTTAAGTCACAAAAATCAGGACTTGTGTTCTTGACTTTAAAATTTGTGCAGAATTACTTAAAAATAGCCCTAAGTTGGTACTATTACTGGCCTATAGGCTACTGCTGTCTACTTCTTACTTACAACTAATAGTTGCTTTCATGAACTATAGTGAAGCCTTATTTAGATGACATTTATTGTTGAGAGTGAAGTTGAATATAAATGGAGAAATAAAGATAAATGAAAGCTTATTTTGCCTTAATATAATGACCAATGAAACAGTTATACTGTGCCATCAAGGCAACACAAATCAAACACACCTCAACAAATACACATACTATAGGGTTCTGAAGGGTGAACATGAACAGACAGTAGTAAAGGGGCTGTGTGTGCGTGCGCACGCACACATTTTTGTTTCTTTGTGTTTGTCTGTGTGTGTGTGGTATGAGTCACCTGATGAGTGTTGTTGATTATTATCCAGAGAGCTAAATTACTGGTCGTGATTCAGGCGTATAAGTCTAGGACAGAATGCTACTAATGATCAAAGGGTAGTGGATTATACAGTAGGAGAGAGAGACACTCAACAATAGGAGGATGATTCTAATTTCTAGTATAGATCTACAGAGCTTTATTCACAAGAGAATACCTTTGGGTGTTCTTACAGTGAGCTTTATTATCTATACATGTGTTGTATAAGTTTATTAAAATATAGATATATAGGCTGGATGTACAATGTGAAAGTATATATGCAATTTCAGGTATCATTTGCTCATTGTGTACCGGACTAACACTGAAGACATTGTATACATGCAGTGTTGTATCCTCTCTCTCTCTCTCTCTCTCTCTCTCTCTCTCTCTCTCTCTCTCTCTCTCTCTCTCTCTCTCTCTCTCTCTCTCTTTCTTTCTCTCTCTCTCTCTCTCTCTCTCCCCTAATCTAATCACAGCAGGGACAGAGGGCTGACAGGAATCAGGTATCATAAAATACGACAACCCATTTCCCACTTTAAAGGAATAAGGAGAGGGCCAAGTCATCATCAGGCAGTTGAGATCCAGAGAGAAGTTCCCACAAAGTGATGCAACCATTACACATTCTCCTCCCAAATAACCCATAATTGCTTGTTCACTGCATAATGTATTCGGATGGCTGGCTTGGAGCTCCATTTGAAGGTGACCTAAATGACGAGTTATTAAGTGTAATTTGCACATATTAATAGCAGAAACGGCCACTGGGTCTATGTGCAGTCGTGTGTTGGCTTTTAACGTAGAGACCCCAGGTTAGCACTTGTGATTAAAATATAAAGATCAGTAAAATAATGTAACACAACATTTATTTAGTTTTATTATTATATTAGATTCACAAGTTAGCTAAGCAGTGACACTGAGCGACTTTAAAATATTCAGGTAAACAGGATGCTGCATTCAAGTTCAGGAGAGTTTGGACAAGGCAATTCTCTTGAATGCTACCGTCAGGTATGGCATGGAAAGGGGGCATTTGCACTTCTTTCACCATAGTAAAAACTGCATTCATGGTCTGGAGAGGGCACTTTTTACAGACGGATAAAAGGGCAGGGGCTCAAGCCCCCTTTGAAGAAAACCTCGAGCCTGACATTCACTAATTGGGTCTCATGATCAAAATAAGAACATTATAATGGTATGTAAAACATAAAATGAAAAAGTTGCCACGGACAAGACCAAATCTTTGCCACGGACACATTTGTCTGTGATGACCCCTGGTTTCATTTTTGACACTTTATATCACATTTAAAACTCTTAACTGTCCTTATTTACAGTCATTGCTTTAAAGAGTAGCCTCAGAAACACAGGCTTTTATTTTGGCGATATTTAAAGAGTGATTGTTGAATATGTCATAATTAACCAAAGCCTCACCTTCCACTCAACTCAACTCAAAGTTGCTGCGAAGACCGCTGCCTGTGTAAAACCTACACACTTCCACCTTTGCCCTTGTACTCCACTGCTGTGTATGCTGCACCTGCAAGGATTCACAGCCACACAGCCACTATTGCTGTTGCTCAAT
>NC_137820.1:54843767-54973767 GCF_963921795.1 Nannobrachium achirus
CTCAACACCTTCATGAGGCTAATCATGAAGGCTGATAATCAACTCCTGTTGTGTCTCTCTGGCATCCCACCTGCAGAGCTCACTTCCTCACATCGACCAAGGAAGGTTAGGCAGGAACAGACAACACCCGAAAGTTGGCACACCATGGGACGCCGCCATGACACTTTTGGGTGGCGGAAGTGACGAAGTGCTCATAGACGCTAATGTTATTTTGGGTGGCCACCCGCCACCCATGGAGCCTAGATGACGTTGGTGACTGTTCTTGCTGAGACCTTCTTTGACATCGACGCTGGCCTGTGTAATACAGTCCACAAGCTCTGATCTACCCGCATGTTGACTATACTGAGTCGACCAGAAGACGGCAGACACTTCACTACTGAATATAGGATGTATACCCTTTATCACAATCTCTCCACACCACGAATGGACCCCTGATTCCTGGAACAAGCAATAGTACATTTCAAAAAACCTCTCCCTGAAGCAATCCTCCTGTGTGCAACTCACCATAGAATGCCTGGTTCAACCTCAACAGACCTCACTCTGGTGTTGATAAGACCCAACTCTATCTGCATATGATTGGAGTATCTGCCAATCATCTATGTGAATGTGAGAAATCACAGAATACACTGAGCAGATCATTCACAGTCTTCAATGAAATGGAGTTTCTTACAATGGCCAGTCCCTGTGTGGCCTCACCATTGAAACTCATGTGGTGACATTCGTCATATTCTACAGAAATAGAAAGTGAATAGCTTCGATGTGTGTGTGTGTGTGTGTGTGTGTGTGTGTGTGTGTGTGTGTGTGTGTGTGTGTGTGTGTGTGTGTGTGTGTGTGTGTGTGTGTGTGTGTGTCTCCATGAATGTTTGTCAGTCTGTGTTCTGAGCTGATCCCAGCCTGTCTAAATGCTAATGACTGTGTGAGTGTATACTATAACATTTCCAGAAATCTACAACTGAAGGCTGTGGCTTAGCAGGGAGGCCTAAGGGCTGTAATGGACACCACTGCATTACACTGCAAAAAGTAACAAACTCACCAATGTTTTTATTTTATTTTATATTGTATATTCAGGTGTTGGGGTTGCCCATTTGTCTACTACATCATTGTGTGGCCGGCTGGGTTGAACTAGTGGGGCCACCGTAGCGCACCGACACGTTACTTCCGCATTCCATTCAATAATGGCTAGTACTTTAGCGTTCAGTCGGCAGCCACAAACAGAACGCTCTGGGTTTGGTGGCTGCAAGGTCTTGCGACCTGGGTCCTTTTGCAAGTTTCACTGTTCCTCCCTGGGTGAGTAAATGTTGCTTTATGCTGTGTTTTATTTAATGTTTAAACTAGTTGTTTTTATACTTTGTTGTACTTATTGTTTAAACTAGTGTGGTATATGTTGTTCAACTCACCCAGGTTGAGAGCAGTCTAGCTGTGTATCAATGCGAGCCATGCTTCCTGTGAGAGCTGTTGGACTGAGGGCTGCCTATCCATGTTTCCCATCCGTGGGATGTTAAAGGCACACCCAAGGTATATATCTGTTTGATCAGTTTGACCTTGTTTGGCAGCATGGCTTCGGTCAATACTAAAATGTACTGTGTGCTTTATACTAAAATGGTTGTTTTTCATTTCTTTAGATTCCATCACCACTGCTGTTTTGTTTAGTTAGGGTTTATTATTTGTTTTGTTTTTTGCTTTGTTTGGTTGAGCCATTTCTGTTATTCTGATTGCTTTCTTTTTGTTTGTTTCCAAATACAACAATTGACTGGCTGCTGATCGGAGGGAGCTGAGGAGCACCGTCGGCCGGCTTCAGGGGGTTCACTGCGGCATAGGGCCACTGCTAGTCCACCACAGTAAGACATTGTGTGAAAGTTTCGCGATCACCCCTTTTCCACGGTGTCGCTTTATTTCCCCTTTTTGCATGCTGTGTGCGTGTGTGTGCTTTTTATAGTTTGTGCATGATTTAATTCTTTTAGCTTAGCCACATAGTTTTAGCCCCCCCTGTTGCTTGTATCCTACGTGCCTGCTCAGCCCCTCAGCCACAGTTAAAGCTTTGATTCTATTGTTGCCGGATATCGACTATTCACTGATTTACTGATTCTATTGTTGCCGGATATCGAATGTTATGTCATTGAAGTTTCTATTTTGATTGCTATTAAAATGTGTCAGAACTTTAAATAAAATCCTCTTTGTAGAGGAACCTTTGGTCTCAAGCCTTGTTTCGAGCCTGTTTTTGGGGAGCCTAATTTAAGGTTTATTGAATTGTCCTCTTTTGAATAGAGGTGGCGTTGTCTGGCACAATTAATGATATATGCTAAGCCGCACCAGGTCACAATCTGGCGTTAGTCGGCAGGATTTAACAAGGCTCTTGAGACTTAAGTTTTTATTTTTGGTTTAGAGATGGCTCAACTCCTTTTGGTTTGAATTTTGCATTAGTTAGTTTTATAACAAAACAGCAGTTGGTGCCCTGGGGGACCAGCTGTCCGTCATCAAGCAGTCTGTGTAGCCTGTGCTTGACTGGTTGACTATGGAGGCTGAAGTCCAGGACCTGAGGGCCATGGTGCGTCAGCTGCAGGCCGAGAAAGAGCAACTGTCTGAACAAGCAGAGGCTCGTGCTGAGCCAGTGCCAGGGGCCAGTACTAATCCTTCATGTAACACTGCTAGAGACACTTCACCAGCTGAGCGTCTGGTTTATCATGTTCCTAGAGAAAGGAAGTGTCCTCCTTTTAGGGGGACATCAGGGATCCCAGTTGAGGATTGGGTGGAGGAAGTAAGGGCAACAATTAGGGCTCGAAACCTCAGACTTATCGATCAGGCCTATTTCATTTATGACCATCTTGAGGGAGAGGCTAAGGATGAAATCAGGTACAGGCCCAGGACAGACAGGGAAAACCCAGATCGAATTTTGTCTATTCTTCAGGACATGTATGGCTGCTCTAAACCTTACGTTTCCCTCCAGCAGAGTTTCTTTGCTAGAAAGCAGCTGGAGGGAGAATCATTACAAGAGTTTTCCCATGCTCTTTATTGTTTAATGGAGAAAATACAACGTTGTGCCCCAGAGGCAATGCCTAATGCTTCCAATTTGCTGCGTGACCAGTTCATAGAACATGTTTGTGAGCCTGATCTACGCAGAGAGTTGAAGCGTGTCATAAGAGAACATCCGGGTTTTTCCTTGCTGCAGATAAGGTCTGAGGCCATTCGTTGGGAACGGGAGGGGCGTCCGAATGAGCCTAGGGGTAGGAGTTATTCCCTTCCTGCCTTGTGTGCTACTCAGCAGGTGGGCTACATGCAACCTAGCAGCCCTAGTAGCGCTGAGATGCTAGAAATTAAAAACATGCTAAAGCAACAACAAGAGCAGCTAAATTCCCTTACACAGAGCCTCCTAGCAATGCAGACTGCCCCTAAATTGTCCCAGGCCCCAAACCGCTCTCAGCCCTCAAACCGACACTTCCAGCCTAATTTCTCAGGTCCCATCATATGTAGGAGATGCCAAAAACCAGGGCATTATGCTAGAGACTGCGACAACGCTCGAGTTGCCCCAGCTAGCCAACAGCCCAGTGGTTACCAGCCAAGAGCAGCCGTTTCCTCCGCTTCTCAACAGGCGGAAAACTAATACCCACTGATGTACAGAGCCATACATCAGGGGGGGGTTGCATCGGCTCAAATGCACAAAATGTTAACAGTCACCCTGAGGTTTCTAGTTTGGTTGGCACATGCCCTAGGGTGGACATTTGCATGGGTGGGGTAACTGTGAACTGCCTATTAGATACTGGTTCAATGGTAACCACCATCAGGGAAAGTTTTTTTCTAGAACACTTTCAAGGGGCCCCTCGTTCTTGTCGCTGGTTACAACTAAGTGCGGCCAATGGTTTGGAGATACCGTATGTAGGCTACGTGGAGCTTGATGTTGAGGTGTTGGGCAAGGTGGTGCTGCAGCGTGGTGTACTGATTGTGAAGGACCCTCCCGGCCAGGTATCTCCGCCGGAGGTCCCTGGAGTGTTGGGTATGAACATCATTCGCGAGTGCTACTATCAGCTCTTTAACCAACATGGTTTGGCCCTTTTCGATCTCCCTGTTCTTAAGCACTCCCCTTCCTCATGGTTACAGGCCCTGCAGCACTGCCACAAGGCTCAAAGTAGACCAGAGCAGACTAGGTCAGGGGTGGCCAGGGTACGAGGCAAGGCTAACGTGATTATACCTGGGGGTACTATGAAGTGGGTGGCAGCAACTTGTTCCTCTCATGTGGGTGGGAACCGGGGGGAAGTCTTGCTAGAGCCATTGGTTACTTGGGGGGCTCTCCCTGAAGGGATATTGGTTTCTTCAGCTATGGTAACAGTTGACCACAACACTGTCTATGTCCCTGTGATAAATGTAGCTGAGAACAGTGTCACCTTATATCCCCGCCAACCCCTAGGTGCGTTAATGCAGGCTCAGATTGTCAGTCTGCCCCCAGGTGTGTCCACTGAGGTTAAGGAGCCAGTGGTGGTGGAAGCCACATCCTTCTCGCAAGTCAGCCAGCCTAGCCCCACAGTCGACACGATAGAGAGCATGGACCTGTCTGACCTTCCGGACACAGACAGAGAGCCGGTAAGGTCGCTATTGCTCAACTATAACTCTGTATTTGCTACTTCCGAGAGCGATTTAGGTTGCACTAACCTCATCACACATGATATACCCTTGGTAGATGATGTTCCCATCAGACAGAGGTATAGGCGCATACCCCCATGTGATTATGATGAGGTGAAGGCCCACATTCGCCGGCTGTTAGATGGGCAGGTTATCCGGGAGAGTTGTAGCCCCTATGCTTCCCCCATCGTCCTGGTTAGGAAGAAGGACCAGAGCCTTCGCCTCTGCGTCGACTATCGGCAGCTCAATGGAAAGACCCGGAAGGATGCCTTTCCCCTGCCTCGTATTGAGGAATCGTTAGACGCACTGTCCGGAGCAAAGTGGTTTTCCACCATGGATCTGGCTAGTGGTTACCACCAGGTCCCCGTGACAGAGCGGGACAAGCAGAAAACTGCCTTTTGTACCCCCTTCGGCCTGTTCGAGTTCCAGCGGATGCCTTTTGGTTTGTGCAATGCCCCCAGTACCTTCCAACGATTGATGGAGAGAATGTTTGGGGACCAACATTGTCAGTCACTGTTGCTCTACTTGGATGACATTGTTGTTTTCTCCTCCACAGTAGAGGAGCACATCACCCGCTTGGACCTGGTCCTGGGTCGCTTGCAGAGGGAGGGTCTTAAGGTCAAGCTTGAGAAGTGCCACTTCTTTAAAAAGGAGGTACAGTACCTGGGACATGTGATATCTTCTGCAGGGGTTTCCACTGATCCAAAGAAAATAGCTGCTGTCGCTGCCTGGCCAACTCCTTCAAACGTCACCGAACTAAGGTCCTTCCTAGGTTTTGGGAGTTACTATAGAAGGTATGTGAAGGGCTTTGCAAAGCTGGCATCACCTCTCCATCGGCTAGTAGCTGACCTAACTGGGCCGAAGAACCGGCGAGGCCGTGGAGTTTCCTTGCAGGGGGCATGGACAGAGCAGTGCCAACAGAGTTTTGAGGGTCTCAAAGCGAAACTTGTGTCCTCACCTGTACTGGCTTATGCTAACTTTCTTCTCCCCTTCATCTTAGAGGTGGATGCAAGCCATGGGGGATTGGGAGCTGTCCTCTCCCAAGAACAAGATGGGAAAGTCAGGCCCATTGCATACGCCAGTCGTAGCCTAGATCCGTCAGAAAAGGGCTACAGTTCCATGAAGTTGGAATTCTTGGGAATGAAGTGGGCCATGACGACAAAGTTCAGAGAGTACCTGCTGGGCCAGAAATGTGTGGTCTGGACTGACAACAACCCACTGAGTCACCTACGGACTGCAAAGCTGGGCGCCACAGAGCAACGATGGGAGTCGGAGTTGGCCGTGTTCGACTACACCATCCGTTACCGTCCCGGACGCACCAACCAGAATGCCGATGCGCTGTCAAGGCAGGCCGACCCGTCTGCTACTGGGGAGCCCCAGCCCCGTCCTGGAACCCCACTGCCTGAAACCGTCCAGCAAGCAGCATGTGCGAGACCACTGGTAGCCACCCAAGCAGCCATCTCCGCCCTTCCTGAACGGTCGAATGCTGACCTAGCTGCTCTACAGGCAGCTGATGCCTCCATAGGAGCTCTCCTCCCATTCTGGTTGGAACGACGTAGGCCTGGGTGTATGGAGAAACAAGGTCTTCCTGCCGGAACCCTTGGTCTCCTGAGGCAATGGGACCGCCTCATCCTGGACGATGGCCTGCTGTACAGGGTTTGCCAACGACCAGATGGGGGGAGTGAGGTCCATCAACTGGTGCTGCCAGAATGCCTGAGGGCAGAAGTATTCCAACAGTTGCACCATAACCATGGCCACCAGGGTGCAGAACGAACTACGGAGTTGATCTGGGAGAGGTGCTACTGGCCGGGCATGTGGAAGACCATCAAGCAGTGGTGCCACCAGTGTGAGCGGTGCAGCCTCTCTAAAGACACCCAGCCTCGGGTAAGGGCTCCTATGGGTCATTTGTTGGCTTGCAAACCCAATCAGATCTTGGCTATAGATTTCACCTGTCTAGAGCCTGCCAGGGATGGTAGGGAAAATGTACTGGTTCTAACGGATGTATTCTCAAAGTTTACCCAGGCCATTCCAACCCGTGACCAGAGGGCGGCGACTGTGGCAGACATACTCGTCAAGGACTGGTTCTACCGTTACGGAGTACCAGCCAGAATCCACTCTGACCAAGGCCGGAACTTTGAGAGTACCATTATCCAGCAACTGTGTGCCATGTACGGCATAGCTAAATCCCGTACAACCCCTTACAACCCTCAAGGCAACGGACAATGTGAGAGGTTCAATCGTACGTTGCACGATCTACTCCGTACCTTACCTGTTGAGCAGAAACATCGCTGGCCAGAGTACCTCCCACAGCTGCTGTTCAACTATAACACCACGCCACACCAGTCGACTGGTGCATCCCCATTCCTCCTGATGTTCGGCCAGGAACCCCAGCTCCCCGTTGACTTCCTGTTGGGTCGTGTAGCTGAGCCAGCATCCGGCGAAGTCTGTGACTGGGTTCGAAAACACAAACGAAGACTCCAGATAGCAGCAGAGGCAGCCCGTGAAAGGCTGCTGGCAGCGGCGGCGCAGAGAAAACGCCGGGCAGATCGACACGTCCAGGAGGAGGTCCTGCCAGACGGCCAGAGGGTTTACCTGCGGGACCATTCTAATCGAGGGAGGAACAAGATTCAGGACACTTGGGCCCCTACCATTCACCAAGTTGTCAGGCCCCCTGAGCCAGGTGGCTGTGTTTACACAGTGGCACCACAGCAGGACCTGTCTAAGGTACGGCAGGTCAACCGTGCCATGATCAAACCTGTGCCAGGGGACTGTCCGGTGTCTCGGCCCTTGTACCAAAGGACCCGTGGGCGGAGGGATGATGACGATGACGAGGAGGAAGAAGATGACGTGTACATCATGGTGGGCCCTGCACCATCCTCAAGACCAGGCCCAGAGGTTATCCGGGCCAGTGACACCCTCCCTGCTGGTCCATTGGTGGTGAGCCCTCCACCTATGTCTGTGCCTCAACCAGACCCTCCCAGTGATGCTGGCGTCAGAAGGACGACTCGGGAGACGGCTGGACACCATTCCAATCCCCATAACCTGCCAGTGGCGATGGGGGGAGGGGGGGCTACAAACTCCCGGGTACCTGGGGTGAGCAACTCCACAGCAGCAGTTTTTAGGCCATGGTGTTAGGGCCCTATTGTCAGGGACGCCAATAAAAAAAAATGGGGGTAAATGTGGCCGGCTGGGTTGAACTAGTGGGGCCACCGTAGCGCACCGACACGTTACTTCCGCATTCCATTCAATAATGGCTAGTACTTTAGCGTTCAGTCGGCAGCCACAAACAGAACGCTCTGGGTTTGGTGGCTGCAAGGTCTTGCGACCTGGGTCCTTTTGCAAGTTTCACTGTTCCTCCCTGGGTGAGTAAATGTTGCTTTATGCTGTGTTTTATTTAATGTTTAAACTAGTTGTTTTTATACTTTGTTGTACTTATTGTTTAAACTAGTGTGGTATATGTTGTTCAACTCACCCAGGTTGAGAGCAGTCTAGCTGTGTATCAATGCGAGCCATGCTTCCTGTGAGAGCTGTTGGACTGAGGGCTGCCTATCCATGTTTCCCATCCGTGGGATGTTAAAGGCACACCCAAGGTATATATCTGTTTGATCAGTTTGACCTTGTTTGGCAGCATGGCTTCGGTCAATACTAAAATGTACTGTGTGCTTTATACTAAAATGGTTGTTTTTCATTTCTTTAGATTCCATCACCACTGCTGTTTTGTTTAGTTAGGGTTTATTATTTGTTTTGTTTTTTGCTTTGTTTGGTTGAGCCATTTCTGTTATTCTGATTGCTTTCTTTTTGTTTGTTTCCAAATACAACAATTGACTGGCTGCTGATCGGAGGGAGCTGAGGAGCACCGTCGGCCGGCTTCAGGGGGTTCACTGCGGCATAGGGCCACTGCTAGTCCACCACAGTAAGACATTGTGTGAAAGTTTCGCGATCACCCCTTTTCCACGGTGTCGCTTTATTTCCCCTTTTTGCATGCTGTGTGCGTGTGTGTGCTTTTTATAGTTTGTGCATGATTTAATTCTTTTAGCTTAGCCACATAGTTTTAGCCCCCCCTGTTGCTTGTATCCTACGTGCCTGCTCAGCCCCTCAGCCACAGTTAAAGCTTTGATTCTATTGTTGCCGGATATCGACTATTCACTGATTTACTGATTCTATTGTTGCCGGATATCGAATGTTATGTCATTGAAGTTTCTATTTTGATTGCTATTAAAATGTGTCAGAACTTTAAATAAAATCCTCTTTGTAGAGGAACCTTTGGTCTCAAGCCTTGTTTCGAGCCTGTTTTTGGGGAGCCTAATTTAAGGTTTATTGAATTGTCCTCTTTTGAATAGAGGTGGCGTTGTCTGGCACAATTAATGATATATGCTAAGCCGCACCAGGTCACAATCGCTTATTATACAATGGTTTTATCAAACACAATACTGCTTGTACTCACAAAAAGTGTTTTGTTTCTCGAACCAAATTGCCAGTTTCACTTGTTTCATAGACCTTTAAGTGTAGGATATGCAAAACGTTGTGCATGTGTGTGAACCCATTTGGATGTTGTGACCGCAAATTGAAATCCCATTTATTGAAGCCTGTCAGGCTTTGGAGAAAGACCTGACTACAGAAGATGCCAACAAAGGAGATGATGCACACAATGAATGTCATTACCTTTAGCTTTGTTTACCTGTCAAAATGGCTGCTTTGAAAAGGATGTTACATTTAAATACTTATCTGTGAAATGAAATCTGTAAACATGCTTGAACACAGGATAAACTAACATGTAGAGCTGTTAGACATCTTTTGCAGGGGACAATGTCCTTCTGAAGCCTTATATTCCATTCCAGTATCCGTCTACATTTCCCTGGATCCTTTAATGGGGCTAAAATAGATCTAATCCCTTTCTTCTCAGCAAGCTCCTCTTTCATCTGAAGGAGTTCTGGTTTTACCAGACCCCCTACCAGACAATCAGTGCTCAGTGCTGATGTGCTTCTTTTGATGCTGAGTAGAGAAGAGGAAATGGTGACGGAAGTAAATACAATCTGTATCCTTGATGCTCACCTCCTACACCTAGACCCGAACCAGAATGGGTGATTTGATCACATTTTCAAATAATAAGAAAAAGAAGGGGAAAAAATGCTATCCAACCCTAGGCTAGAGGTTGTGCTCCTTCTTTCTAACACCTCAGGTAATACAGTAGGGCTTTTCAGGTATCTTGCTTGGGACCTAAGCTGAAATCAACAAGTGTCATGGCAATCCACTCTATGTGTTATGTGCTAGTACTCAGTGAGACACTAGGGTGCATCATTAATGCTATTCTACCCTACCCATTTTCAGTCAGTGGATAGGGCTGAACTGACCAATATTGGAAATGGGCAAAACAATTGGACTGACAATATAATAACTGGCGTTATAGCTACAATCTAGCCAATACAATTAATTTAATGTAATTATGTAATTATCATCATTTTATTTAATTAATTAATATGTATTGGGTGTCGCATGAATGGAGGAAACAATGGCTTCATTTCATTGTTTGTAATTTTGTAATTATCAGTTTATTTTCTTCTCCCAGCTGATTGCTGCCCCAAGTGGTCAGACCTGAGTGCATCTGAGGAGTTGACCTGAATGTGAGGTGACATTTCGTAATGGCTTAATGTACTTAATGTACTATGCAGTAGATATACATTTTATGTAGTTTTTGTTATGCCTCGATATATATAACAACTTTCTCAGACAAGCACTTGGTCTCAACCTCGGTTGCCTGTGTGTGTTAATGCCCAATTTGAAATCCTCTAACCATTGTGTGCTTGTAGATCTGCTGCCTATTGTCGATGTATGACACTGTCATATGGAGCATATTAGGCATAACTGTATGTGGGTGTCTTCACCTTGTGTGATAACAGGGCTTTGTTCCATAGATATGAAGAGCTCAAATTAAATTATGTAACCACGCAATGATGAATGTGTTGAACATCTGTTGAACTTCTAGATTTATTTTTATTTAAAGAATGCAAAGTCCTTAACACATTAAGACCTGGAATAGCTGTGAGCATGTATGTCTGCAAATCTTTGCAAATCTTTGAATATATCTTTTTTAAAGTAACTCAAATATCTGCATCTGGGGGGTCCCTGGAACAACATATTTTGAGATGGGGGTCAGTGGCCAAATATACATATAATTTTAGGGGTCCTTGACATGAAAAGGTTTGAGAACCACTGATGATAGAAACATGCGTTTTTCAAAAACCCTATAAGTATTTAGAAAACATTTATAGAATCGGGTATTCAAAGACTTGCACAAATTGCCAAGACTTTTCAAAAATAGCAGACCTACAAGCTCGCCGCTCTGTGAGCTTGTAGATCTCAGATCTCTAGAGCTTGTAGATGCTCAGGAATACCTTGACACATTGTCGGGCCCAAGAAAATACTGATGATCTATTCTTCACAAAGTCGTCATACTTGCAGGAACCTCTATTTCGAACAGCCACCAGTTAAGGGCCATGCACACCGAGCACTATAACTATCTAACTATTAATTTAGAGAATGTCTGTCCGTCGTCTGTCTGCAGTACTCTGAGGTCATACTCTGACTTTGACGTCATAGTACTGACATCACAGACTGGCCTGGACATGGAACACCATGTATGGGCATAAAGATCTGCCCAATGGGCACTCCACCATTACTTCTGAGACTCCTACATTCAATCCCTCAGATACTGTGCACAGTCTGCACACCCCTGTGCACAACATTTTTTCTTATTTCCACACAACAACTCCAAGGTATATTAATTATATAGTTGATTATTGAAAATGGGTGGTTCTCCCCTTTAAGCCCTACATTTTTGCCGTACGACAAATCGGGGAAAAAATGTTGATCTACAAGCTCACAGTGCATCGCAATGTGACATGCTGTGGCGCGTTTTGAGCTTGTAGATTTTATATTTTCAGTAATTTTGAAAATGTTTTTTTTTATCATGTTCTATCAATTTTTTTAAATCTTCAACAATAATGACACACCCAAAACAGGGATGCCAGCCAGATTGAATGTGGTTAATGTTATGGATCACCTGGAAGCACACAAAACGTTATTATTTCTAAACTTTGTTTAAAGACATGGATCCAGTGTGGAAAAATTGTTCATCACAGTCATTGTAACCCAATCCAAACCTCCACAGCGGGCTGTATCGACAGCAGTTAGACGGGACTGAGACAAAGCAGACCAGGAAGGTCAAGTTATAGAGTACTAACATAATACACAGACAGGTTCTAACTTAATATGGCATGCAGCCTCACAATGATTTGACATATAGGGGGGAAAATATACTGTAAATATAGAAAATCTTTTTCAATTCTTTTCTTCTTTATGTGCATCCCAAACATCCACATCCTAATGGAGATCCAATGGAAGATATTGCCATAAACTAATTTCTCCAATAGAAGCTACAGTATGTAACCCAATGTTTCCAATGGGTGTTATGGGTCCAAATACCCCTCTTTTAAGTCTCCAATGATTTTTATTTATTATTTCAAAAGATACAAAACGTTTAGGAAATAATGAAAGTAGCACAGCTACAAGCTCATATCACAACGTGTTGCTTGAAGATCGTATATTTTCACTATTAAATAGGGCTCACATGATTAATTGTGGGCTCGCTGAAAGGCGAGACCAGTATGTTATACCAAATCTTTATACAGTAGGTCAAGTTTATTCTCCTCAGAAAAATTACCGACAGTACAAAGGCAGGGCCCTTAGCCAATGAGGAGCAGCGTTCTTGGTGACATCACCACCAACAAGTGCGACCTGATATAAATAACAACAACACATGGGCTCGAGACCAGTATGTTATATCAGTATGTTATACCAAAACATACTGTTATACCAAGGCTGAAAGGCGAGACCAGTATGTTATACCAAAACTTTATAGGTCAAGTTTATTCTCCTCAAAGAAATGACCAACAGTACAAAGGCAGGGCCCTTAGCCAATGAGGAGCAGTGTTCTTGGTGACATCACCATTCACCACCAACAAGTGCAAACTGATATAAATGACAACAACACGTGGGCTCGAGACCAGTATGTTATATCAGTATGTTATACCAAAACTTTATAGACCAAGGTTATTCTCCTCAAAAGAATTACTGACAGTACAAAGGCAGGGCCCTTAGCCAATGAGGAGCAGCCAAATGGTAGATCTTTCATCTTTGTGGCCATACATGGTGTTCCATGCGACCTCACACTGTTTCATAGGAACAGTATTTCTAGTTCATAATATTTGAGCGGTGGTCACACTGTCTCCTATACGTGGCCGTGTGTGTGGGTATGTATGCGTCCATCTGTCCGTCCGTGTCTGTATGTAGCCTGCAGTACCTTTTCTGACCACACAGGTTAAGGGAGGGGCGCTGTTGTTCAGACTCACATTCACACACACACACACACACACACACACACACACACACACATACACGCACACACACACGCACGCACGCACGCACGCACGCACGCACACACACGCAGCCTCTACCGCTCAGTTCACACGAGTGTGATTTTTTTGTGTACGTTTTGGGTCCCGGGGAGACACCACATGTATCTTGTGGGTCTCAAGCTGAAAGAGTTTGGGAACCTCTGATAACCAAATCATAAGCTTTGAAAGATTACTAGTAACATTTGGTGGCTGAATTTTCATAATGGGGGTAATGACTGCATGTGGCTTGGGCTTGAGCACTCAGTGCTTGGGCTTGAGCACTGAGCACTATGCCTATACCACAACTATCACAAATAATGGTGAATGATATAGTTATCATCAGTGTTGCAGTGTGAATGACCCTTTAGACAGTTATTTCATTCACAACCCTTACCTTAATAACTAGCTGCAGAGACTGAAGGGGGGAGAAGGACAACTTTGTTTTGGACTTACTGTAGCAGCACCTGCTCACACACACCTGCTGCTGACGCATGCTGACAAACATTATGGGAGCTGCATGGAAAACACTGAGGGTTAGTTAGGGCCAAAATGACACGTCTGTTTTGACACAGAATGTGTAGTACGAGCCGTTTAATTTGGATTGGATTTTTTTGTTTGTTTTAAAAGTAAATTCAAGGAAGTACTCATCCCCAGTTCTTCATGTAAAAGTATGGATATTCCTGTTCAAATATTACAAACACTACAAGTGAATGTTGCTCTGTCAAATTTGTACAGCTTTCTACTTTTTTCCTTTCTAGAAATGTAGTGGAGTCAAAAGTACAATATTTGTCTTTGTAATGTAGTGGAGTTAAAGTCATATTATACAGAAATATAAATATGCAAGAAAAGAACACACACTAAACATATTAAATAGTACAGTACATTAGACCTAATCTTGGGTGTCCACCACTGTTGGACACCCAAGATTGTTAGCACAGATTATGAACACATTTTCTAAAAAATACGGCTTTTATGACCCTGGAACCCATGGCAAGCAGTGGTGGAAAAGTACTCACATTTCTATAAAAGGTATCAATACTGCAATATAGAAATACTCTATAAAAGTCTGGAATTCAAAATTGACTTGAAACATTGGTATAAGATTTTACTAATAACCAAATTCGGGTGACAAACAAGCAGAAGTACTAATGTGAAATGTGTCTATATCGTCACTGTCAGGCAGAAACCTTGTATCTCCAAAGTTTCAAATGTGAATGTTTTTTTTCATAAAGTAAAGCCCTGCTTCATCATACAAGACTGTCGCACAAAACTAGTGAAAATAGCAGATCTACAAGCACACAACGTCTCTGCCACTACAAGCACACCAGCACACACCACTAAAAGCACACAACGCCTCGCACCGGCTATTTTCAAAATCATTTTTAAAATAATAAATACAAAACGATTTTGGACATACAAGGTTTCCTCCCGACAACAACAATATACCGTACCATTGTGTTTCCTTGCTATGCTGACAGCGGGTTGATGATAATGAGTTGATAATGGGGGGAGATTTTCAGGGGATGAAACGTTCAACCCTCAGACCTTGCAACATCCTCCTGGGGGAAGAAAATAGCATACATTTGTTTTATTACCAGTAAAACTCCCTCTAAGCAAGGAAAGTATTAGTGAAATTAATCACTAAAATACTGCTAAACTAAAATATTCAATATACATATGGATACATTCTTTTCCATTTTCCTTAACACAGCATAGAAATAAACACTTGTGTGGGCTGTGGGCGAAAACCAGTCCACATTTACATCAATCTAACGAAGAACATCACTGTCCTCAGTGATGCAATAAAATGTATTAGGATAGAATAAAGCTCTTGATACCTGAGGCTAAACTGCTTATTGATGATCTTCACAAAGCCTTAACTTGCAGGATCTCTATAGATCAGTTCATTCAAATAATTAATAACCAATAATGGGCTGGAGGTTAGCATTAGTACACCTACAGTAAGTTATTGGTTCTCAGCATTGGGGTCTGGCAGTGACCCCCAGGCCCAGGGGCCCTTGAGGTGGCTCCAGTGGGTCCCCAGCTACAGTGAATGGTTGATTGTTAGGAACCAAACAGACCATTACGGTCTTTAAAGGGTATCTGTGGCCTAATGCATATCAAACTGGGAGTCCTTGACATTAAAAAGGTTGAAAATCACTGACATAAGCGATAGGCAAAGTCTATCACCTAGCCTATTGTTACAGCCGTCATACAAGTGTGTTTGATTTGCTTCGTGTGCACTTATGCTATCGAAGAGGGCACAGGTGCATGTACAATAGATGAGCTCACAGGGGCAGAATGTAGGCCTTGTTTGATCATACAGACTGGATAAATAACACCACCATGTTGTCATTTCAGTATTCCCTGGCTTGGATGTGGACTTCAGTGAAAATGAGTTGCATCGAATGTGAGGAAGCAAATAAACATTAACTGGTATGCTTTCGGAGGCTTATGTTTATTTAATGTGCATGTTCAGAACAGCAGAGGCCCAGAGACTTTATGAGTCGCAGTAGTCACTACAAAACAAAAAAGTCCAAATGTTTCTTGGAAGAATCACTTGGATTATTCAGTGGATGGTTTCATGACTGTAGCACTGAATATATTGGTATATACTACTACATATATATATACATATATAATACTACATAGGAAACATAGTTGGTATGGACTGTATCAGACAGGTAAACCACTAACGACTAATCTCACTATGCTTCGCATCGTGACATGTTGTGAGCTTGTAGATCGGCTATTTCCAATGGAGACCCATTTCAGGTCAAACAGGAGAGACAGAGAAGACTAGAGGAGAGAGAGAGAGAGAGAGAGAGAGAGAGAGAGAGAGACAGACAAAAAATACAGGGAGAGACACGGTACAAGGCCGGGAAGTCGTCACAGTGAGCAAGGAAGGAGGCCACTTTTTCAATGTCTCCACTGAACTTTCTGTTCCTACCCTGTGCTAAAATGTCCCATCAGAGCATTGTCCTAGCAATGAGTCAGGTGGCTCCCAGTGAGAGTTTCTCATAAGACGTGGTAATGATGATGGCTGTCCACGCAGGGTGTCCAAAATAACAATGCTGGAGAACATAGTACGTGAATCAAATGAAAGGAGGCACGGCAACATAACACCTAGGAGGAAGAGGAGGAGGGTGAGGGAAGGCAGTAAAAAGACAGTTTTGATGAAGGCCTAAGTGGTTTCTCTCCCGAGTTTACACTGTAGGAGGGATATTTCTCTCTCTTGTCTTCGGTGGTGGTAGTCCTGTCACGGGTATCGTGTTCCCCAGTCAGCCAGGGATTTTTTGGTAAAGTTTGTGATGATCTACAGTCTTTTTGCTCTTACTGGAAGTACAGTTACACCAGGCACGTGCAGAGAATGTTAGAGAGGCAGGGGCTGACATTTCTAAAGGGGCCTTTTGGTGAAAATAGCGAAAATAGCAGACCAGCGCAACGCGTTGTGAGCTTGGAGGTCGGCTACTTTTTTTAAAGGGCAGGGGCTCAAGCCCCCTTTGATGTCTATGTGTGCATGTGCCTGAGTTACACAGTGAGAATGCAGGTAGTTTCAATGTACGCTTTTCTCCTGTTTCTGTAGCGTGAGGTGGCTTGATGTACAAGTTCATCTCAATGCCATTATGTACCAGTAAACCCACTAGACATGATGCTATTGGTTTCAGAGAATAACCAGTGCTAAGCAGGAAGTACCATTTTTATCATTGTTGGTATGACTTGGCCGGGGATTGAACCCATGACTGACGCTCTAACCACAAGGCCACTGAGGTGGTACAACTAGATTATACTATATTATATTATATGTTGAAAGAAATCCAGAATCAATACCTGTAGCCTGGACACCAAGTTCCCCCATATCTCAATACTGTGCAGAACACTGAGTGAAATGAAAATAATGGATACACATGGCCTCTGAAAATAGTCATCATGGGCAGTAAAAACAACAACGAAAAAATCAGTAAAACATTTTCTGGTCATGATAATAAATAAGTAAATATTTAGTAAAAATAGAAGACTTATAAGCTCACGGGGTATTGCAACAAGCTTATCGATCGGTTATTTTGACAATGAGATTTGATATGGGAGGAAAAAGTAGTCGTCAAATAGACCCATGGGGAACCTGGACCCCAGTCAACAAAGTATATACGGGTTAAGACGTTAAGTTGAAGCTAATGACCAAACAGTTTTCTGCATTTTTCCTCCCTCTGGCATGATCAAACTACTGTAAGTTGTATGTGACATTTAAGCAACTAATAATTTGGCATTGCCAGCAATTGGTAATTTAGAGTGTAGAATTTGGTGTTTTTTCAAAATGTGCTTCAGGACCAAAAGGACTGATATACACTACAGTATTATGCTGGAGTAGATGATAATTGCATTGAGATGTTCAATCAAGTTCACTGCTTCGCCACATGGTTTCCTCAGGGAGAGATTTCATGCAATTGTTTAATTTCACTATTTTATTCACTAAAAGTGTATGTACTGATTGTTTTTTGTTTTATATCTCCTCCTTATACACAATATAGCCTGTGGTACAGTGCTGTGTATTAAGTCTGTTCATTTTTACACCCATGCATTTATGCATATCTGTTTCAGGCATTCAAGATAGAAATGTTTTGGAAACTGACACAGAAGGTAGTATCAATATAGGTGTCTTTAATGAATTAAAAGAGAGTTAAACTGAGAAACATAAATAATAATGTGTCAGAGTTTTGATCACTGAAATGGCTTGTCCATTTGGTAAGAAAACAGTACCCTAAAAGTAAAAAGCCTTAAAGTGAAATTAGATGCAAATTGGAGCTGTCCGTGGTACTGAAATCTTCATTTCTAAGCACCCACACGAAGCCAGACTCTCATTATGTGTTGTGATTTTCACAATGTTTCATCATTAACGTTGATGCCAGCAAAGTTCGTCTATTTTGAAAGGCCTAACAGTCCAGAATATTTGCATATTTACAAACAAACTTTCCATATCGCCCGAGTAGCCATAAATCATAACTCTTGTAGAGCGCTTTTATTTATGATACATGTCTATCGCCCGAGCCTCTTTCGCAAGCACGTGACGCGCTCTAAAAGTTACATAGGCCTACCAGATTATGAAAGAAACTCCACAGTTCAAAAGGCAACAAACGTGATGACGATATTATTACATTTCATTTTGCTCCTATTCGTGACCTTCCCATCGCGTCCCAAGGAGGGGGAACTGGTGACGTCAAATCATATGGTGCGTCTTTGAGCAGCAGCAGCATCCCCTTTCTCCTCAAGGGTCTTATAAAAGGCGAGTGAAAGTCTCGTTATAGTCTCATTTTAAGAAACCAAACCTATCGTAAAAGAGCATATAGGCACTCGCAACGAAACTTCAAGTGGACCGCGCAACTTGGAAAGAACATCCAAGCATCTTTTCTCACAAATTCACACCAGCTCAGCTGTAAGGTGAGTTGGAGATCTCACTGTTAATTGTTTAGACTGATCGTTTTCACCTGTGTGCATAGGCTATCAATGTGACGTTTCCCTTCTTTATTTTAGATGCAGAAGTACTTTGGGGCTTTTTGCGTGTCGCTTATCTTTTGCGCAACTCTTTCTGAGACCATTGGATTCATTGCAGTAAGTTGTTGTAGCCTAATTTATTTTGTGGAATTTGAATTTAGCTATTATAGACTTCGGTGGTCAGTCTATAGGTTTATAGGCCTACATGTTATAATTACTTTGTAACGTTATGTAGGTCCTAAACAACATTAGCCTATAATACATGGTTTATAAAAGATATCAAAAATGTTTTGCATGCCTGCTTAAAATGTGTCTGACAATTCCGTCCAATTTGTTTCCAAAAGTAGCTTACTAGTAGCCTATTTTAATTAGATTCCTTAAAAATGAATGTGTGTCATTCACAAAATAAACATTCATTTAGGCTATATTGCATGTTAATTTAACAGATTTAAATTGTCCATATTTCGCTGTGTAGGCTTTATTTGTGTATGATGCACCCTCGCATATCTGTTTGTCCACAGAAAGAGAAGCGAGGCTGGACTCTGAACAGCGCAGGCTACCTCTTAGGTCCACGTAAGTAAATAATAGCCTATCAACACAACACATTCTCATCACACAATGGCTTGGGGCAAAATGTCTTCATGTAAGATTAATACTTTATTGTTCTCAGGTATATTTAAAGTGTTTCTGGTCACACGTCAGCTCATGCACATCCAACAAAATAACTGCAAATGACATTAAATTGCACCACAAAAATGAAGAAAATGGTGCATCACAAAAACTGACACAACAAACCCACTGTAAATGTATACCTGTTGAATTGCATTGAATTGCCTATTATAAGCTTAAAGCTGCTGTACTTAATTTGAATGCATACATTATTTTATCCAATCTATAGTAGCCATATGTTAATACAGTATGACTAGCACTTCTGCAGTGGATATAGTCTCCCTAGCCAACCTGTGGTTCGGGACACCCAGAGGGGTCCCCAAATGACATTAAAGTGACAATTTAAGGATTCTTGAGCGGTGCTCTTCGAAGGAGCTAAGCTCCAACATCTGGCTTTGTCCAGTTCCCGAAAAATCTCTGTTCCCCAAATAATGTCCCGGCTCTAAAGCATGGCTGTATGGCCTATATAAAGCAGATATGGCCTACAGCTTGGTCAAACAAACGAAATGGTCAAACATTGTCCAAATTGTCAAATAACATAAGAAAGAGGCAAAAGAGAAGATTGTCTATTCTCACTGTATTAATCTATGGAACTGAGTCAAATTACATGTAATGCCTCAACTCCTACAATTCCAAGTGCTTGTCGGGGTGGTGGCTAACCCAAAATGATGATTTTGGGGGGTCGCGGCCTGAAAAGGTTGGGAACCACTGCCCTAGACTTTAGTTGAGAAATGTAGACCCTGGTGTGGGACACCTACCGGTATACTCAGTAGTGGAAAAAGCACTCACACAAATAAAAGTATCAATACTGCAATGTTGAAATACTCTGTTACAAGTAAAAGTCCAGAATTCAAAATGTATAAGTAAAAGTACAAAAGTATTAGTATCAAAATGTACTGGAGACCATGGGTTCAAATCCTGGGTAGGATATAAAACCAAGTGCAGCTTTAATTCTGAATTCAAACTGATTGTAGACCTGCAGTATAGCAGTATCCTTCTCATCTCCATGCTGGTATAGTCATTGTCATTCGCTAGTCCATTTTGACAGATTTGTCTTCAGTAGCCTATAGGTAAGAATACTGACAAGTAGACTAATGATTATCACATATCAATTTGTGCTGGTTATCATTTTGGAATGTGCGCAGAGGAGAACACGATACTGCAAGCTTGGCTTCCTTAAATCCTCTGTAGAATTCTGATTCCGCTTAGTAAAACGTTCAGATTACTTTGTTGTTTGAGAGACAAAGTAGTGATACAGAGTGTGTGCGTGCGTGCGTGCGTGCGTGCGTGCGTGCGTGCGTGTGTGTGTGCGCGTCATGCATACACACAAATATTATGTGAGTATGCATGTGTGTGCACACAGGTACTGAGTGTCTGTCTGATTATCTGAGTGTGTGTTTGTGTGTGCATGCAGGCGCTGAGTGTCTGTGTGTATGATCAACATCTGATCATTTGTGTGTGCTTGGAATCATTTGTTTGTGTGTGTGTGTGTGTGTGTGTGAGAGAGAGAGAGAGAGAGAGAGAGAGAGAGAGAGAGAGAGAGAGAGAAGCCTGGGTAAAGGTTGCACCTGCCTCATCCTGTGTTGCAGGTCGTATTGATCACCTAATTCAGATAAAGGATTCTCCCAGTACCAGAGACACAGGAGAGCTGGGCCCTCAATGTAAGATAGAAACATGTACGGTCGCTGCAGGGCCTTGGTGGATGGACAGGAATTGCTCTGTGCAAACATCCTGCCACTTGTCTTGTTTTCTGCCCTTAAGTATTGTCAGGGGAGCAGCTGCTCTGTTGGCCCGCGCTCTATCATTACCCAGCTGCTGCTGTTTGTGCTCATAAGTTTAAATGTTTTTTCTTCTTTTTTTCCCCCCATAGCACTTCATGTCACAGGGAGCTGTTATATTGCTAAAGCATTGCAGCGATTGTGAAATGTTACAAAATGGCCTCCATATTTTCAGGACAAAAGTAGTATCTAAATTAACCACAAAAACCATGATAACCATAACAACCATTTTATTTATAACAACAGATCTACAGTAGAATAAAATTACAAATGTATAAATAGCTTGTAGAGTTAATTTCACTATTTGTCATAGTATATAGGGCAAACAGAAAGACAGAAAGACAGATTGTGTTGCTGCCTTCTGAACATACTAAGGTAACAATATACTGTATGTTTAGGGTTAAAAAGCACTTTATGGGGTCATACGGGTAAGTAAGGTCCTACATCTGAAGCACTACTTCAGCTAAATGGCATGGCCTCGTGATGTGTTAATGTCACAAGAAATCTGAAACTGCTATGAAGGGGATAATGTATGTTCAGACGGACGGACAGACAGACAGACAGACACAGACAGTGATAAAATGACGTTAATGTTAATCTTAACCTGTTGCCATTCTGTAGGAGTTGATTTGGTTTCCCATGAAGGAGGTAATTGGCCAAGCCAGTAAAGTGCTCATGACAAATTAAAAACGGCTCTTATAGTACTACTAGTACTGTACTTTTTCTTTTTCAAAAGCACTACTCCAGTGAATTCACTGCCCAATTACAATTATCTTATGGAGAGTACTCATACCTCAAATGGTTGATTATTTCAACCAATAAAAATCAACACCTCAAACACACCATTTTTTGTAGACTCATACTTTTTTTGTAGATGAGTAATACTAATAGGTTTATAACCAGAATAGTATCAGAATAAAATCAGAATACTGTATACTTTTGTATGCTTGTTTTGGTTCTTTTTCACTAAGCTTGTTCTGTAAACAATTTGTTTTTGTGAATTAGTTTTTTTCTGTTTCTGTCATAGTGGTTTTACATCATTTCTCATTTCATTCATATTGTTTTATGCAATTCCTTGAGCCAAGCCCTGCAGCAGTCCGTAGAAGTTTGGAAATTGACACGAACAACAGAAACATGAAGTGCACGCTGAATTAGCTGACTGAGTTTAGAAAGATGTCCCTTTGGTCTTCTTATGAGCGATAGGCAGACTTGTGTGTGTGTGTGTGTGTGTGTGTGTGTGTGTGCGTGTGTGTGTGTGTGTGTGTGTGTGTGTGTGTGTGTGTGTGTGTACCGTATGTAAATGTTTCTCACATGGATGCTTCTTGTGTGAAGTTGGATGCTTTTTAATGTAGGAAATAAGTGCAAATGTCTGTTCTACTCAATACTATATGTACTTAAAATAAACTATTTGTGTTCTTCTTTCAGTTTATTTCAATGCTTTTGTTAATATGTCAATTTTGGATTTTTACATTAAATCAGTTCCATTTCATGGAAGATTTATATATACAACCCTTTTCATTTAAGACCGGGTTAGTTCTGTCACAAAAATAAATGGATTTACCTCAAAATATTAACAAACAGTTGAGCAAGTTATGTTTGTGGTTGATTTAAATAATGATACAATACAATCAAAATAAAACCAAGCAAGCATATAATAATTAGTTGTGTCATCTACAATCTGTATAATTGTAATGATCTCTTACTAACCTTGATTGTTCAGATGGCATTGAAGGACATAGGACACTAGGGGACAAGCCTGGTCTGGCTGGCAAGAGAGACATGTCCCAGGATGAGGACTACAGAACAGGTGAGACACACCCACACCCACATCCACACACAAGCCCAGGTACAATTCATTACTTGTATAACAAATCAAGATCAACAGAACAGTACTATCCTAAATGCTTAAGCACTTTAAATCTGAGATGATTCTATACCGTAGATCACTAAAACAGTTTCATGTCAAGGACCCACAAATTGATATGTATTCAGCTGCCAGTACCCATTTGATATGATTTTGTGTCTGGGATATTTGAAAATAAAATAGATGAAAGATCAAATAGAGCTTGTGTTTTAACTATTCCTCATTTTGCTGCCCCCACTTTGTGAACCAGTGCAATAGATGTTCTGCTACTGGCAGTATCAAGACACTTTGTGTGTTTCACTGTACATTTACTGTTGTTGGTAGACTGAAGTTCTACTGTGCTCTTCTTCCACAGGGTCCCAGAGGATAGCAGATGAAGATGTTATTCATACAATCATTGACTTCCTGTCCTACCTCAAACTTAAAGGCGAGTCAGTCCCAACTCTTCATGTGTTTCGCCCCCTGGTCATTTGTTTGTATCGTCAGATATGTTCTAGGTAACCGGAATGCTTGCCCTAAAACACAGGAGGATAAGGTTAGAAATAAGTTCAGGGTTGGGCATAGTTTTACTGAGGTTAAGATTTGGAATTGGGTTCGGTTTTGGCACTGTTTTACTGAGGTTATGTTTAGGAATACCAGGCAGAGAACGTTCTACCGCTCCGCCGGATAGACGCCCGAGGCGACTGTGATTTGGGGCGAGCATTCTGGTATTCATGTTCTATCCCTGCTTCTAGAGAGACAATATTTGGGTGGGAAACTAGGACCTGAAGTTTGATGAAATACATTACAGTGAATGAGAGCCAGCTGGACCATCTTACGAACGAACAAACACTATTCATGAGCGATCGTGACTTTGTCAGGTTGTAAAAGATGACATATCACATGGTTGTTTTGTGATCACTGGTATCATTTATGGCTCGCAAGATTTGGTTGGCAAGAGTGGCAATGATGAAAAGTCTCGCGATACTTTGGCACGTTCTTCAGAAACAAACTTTGTGCACTTTAGATATCTGTATAAAATTATTCTGTGTTTGTGCTCAAAAAGCAATTGTGATATGTCTTCTTTTATTTGCTAGGATGAGTATTTTACAATGGTCGCAGTCATTCAGAAATAATGATTATTCATAAGCTGGACCACCTGGCTCTCACTGACTCGAATGTATTCCCCTAAAGCTGCATCTGAAGTTTGCATGGGAGCGTGTCGATATTTTGACATAACATTTGTTCCAAGTCCCAGTATTTCGACGCAGGTGAATATTAACCTGGTGAAATGCTAACCTGCCGACGCTAGTGAATGTTAACCTCTATGCCTAAACCTAACCCAAACCCTAAGCCTAACCTCAGTAACCCTGACGCTGGTGAGTAGCTAACCTGACGACGCCTGTAGTCGAAATAATGGGACGTAGAAATAGCGAGATTTTCCCAAGTTTGCAACCCAGTGCAACAAATCTGCCAACTGGAATTGCCGGATAGAGAAAGTTACGTTGGTGTCCTTTCATTAATTTCCCTTCCTTGGGTTTTGTTCTTAACACAATAAGGATCTTCCGGGAATGGAACCAAAAATACTATAGAGTATGGTTTTTAATACATGAATTTCCTTTTGTGAAATGTAGACTTGATATTTATATTTGATAATATCCCAATTTATTAAAAACATAATGTTAACCACATTAATCCTGGTTTGTCCCTATTTTGCGGGAAAATTTTCAAAATATGTCACAATCATTCATTAAAAATAATAACACATATAAATCGAACTCTGTTCACATGTATGCTTTTTGCCATTGCAGAGCTGGGTGCCCTGGACAGCCTCCCATCCTCTCTGACCTCAGAAGAGCTGGCCAATTCCTAAATCATCTGTTTTTCATCAGTTCACCTGTTTGTCTGCTCATCCTCTCCCCTGTTTGTCTCTCTGATGTTTGCCTTCCTAAAACCAATCAATGTTTTTTGCTGTCTTGGCTCATATTACCTTAGCTCCCTTTGACAAGATACAAAATACTCTTATTCTTAAGCCTGATTTATACTTTCCTGTGTGATGGTGTGTGCTGAAAATTGTATATTGGCTATTTTCAATGTGCAACACTGTTATATAAATGGAGCATAAATCAGTTATCACCTGGTGGTGGTGGTGGCACACAAATGACATCAATATGGCTGGCTATGCAGGGTTATGCCACATAGGGATATTATTTTCCGAGCACAGACAGCTAAAACTAGATCATCCGTGTTGTCTGCACCACTTAATGTAAAGATAGCAGAGGATAAACCTCTGAGATATTTGAACGGAGATTGATTTTTGGATTTTTGGCTCTAGGTACAGGGGACTGCAGAAATGGTTTCCAAATCACTAATATTGTTTCATCATGTTATATGTACAGTACTGTTATCTGATTTGAGAGGAAGGAGTGAATAAAATTAACAAATGGCATTTTACTCAGACAGAGAGTTGTCTCAAGTTTGCATACACAATTCATCCCCACCACCTGCAAGAGTTACTGCATGTGTTGCTGGAATTTCATCTGATGAAAATTGCATCTATGCATGCATGTATCCACATACAAATGGGAAGTAGAAAATGTAGTCTATATCATGGAGGTAATGTGTCACCTTTTGATATTTGTGTTTTCTGGGGTTGTCTGGTCTGCTCTGCTCTATGAAATAGGCCTATACTCTTTATTTTTTGTCAAGGTGTTAAGGACTAAAAAGAGTTCAATTAGCCACTAAACTCTGCTTTGAAATCAATTCAAATTAAATGTCTGATTGGCTGAAGGGCCGATCTTAACCAGTCCCATGTCTACTAGTCTACATACATGTCTACTAGTCTACACACAGAAAAAAGCAACTCATTAGTTCAGTTCAGAATATTTTATATTGTAACTGAGACAGTCGATTATGCAAAAGTCAACATGGTTTTATCCAGTCGGGAGAGAGAACTCGACAGAAACGAATAAATGAGCAGACAAAATTGGAATTGGAACACAGGCTGATAAATAATCTTTGTGGAGTCATCTCTCAAGACTGGATGCAACAGTAATAGATGAAATGTGTAGTGTAACCCGCCTGAAAATATATTTTCTGTTTACTACAAAACTTGAGATTGGGAAGACCCCCGTTACTGAACAAACACTCTAGATAAGCAATGATTATTACCAGACGTTTTAACCAAAAATATACACTACAGACAGTCTGATAAATTAGACATTCCTGCCTGTTGTCACCTGATGCCACTTTTATTACACATGTTCAAAATTGGCTGAATTCAGTATTTTAGAAACCAGAAAATATGAATTGATTCATAAGGATTAATTACCTTAACAACATTACCTAAAATTGTTTTACAAGTGAGGGGTGTTCTTGGCATTCTTTAGCGGAGCAAGTTATTTTTCAACATTTTAGAACCACAGCAACAGATTGCCGTTTGTGTTGTTCACCAAGGGAGATTGTTTCCAGAATAGTCCAAGAATTCACCATTATCTTTTTCTGTGAGACTAGAAATGGTGGATAGCAACCCAGTGACGCTCTCCTCCACTGACAGTTGAGCCTGAAACAAAGAGAACTATATGTCATATATGTAGACACTCTTAATCCAGAGAGACTTAGATCAACATCAATACAACACATGCATAGAAATAGTAGACGTAACGTAGGGAGAACAAGCACCTATTCAGTAAAAACTTTATAATAATCAAGAAACACATAAAAAGTGCTTTCTAAATTACATGTATGGTCAATTGAGTGTAGGCAACTAAGGCAAGTGCTACGGTAAGTGCTATGGGCTAAGGTGGAGTCTGAAGAGGTGAGTCTTCAGACCACGGTGGTTCATTGGGTTTATTCATCAACTGAATCTGAGCCTAATGCTGCAACTATTATGCATACAACAAAATAGTTCTTTGATAATAGAAATGATGAGTTGGTTATGTAAAGATATGTTCAGATAGATGATGTTAAGTAGCCTTCAAACTGGTTTAATGACGTTCACTTTTTGGGCACATCATCATTACTGGTATTTAATTTTTTATTTATTTACATTTTTTTGCCCAATTCTTTCAGAATTTTTGACGATTTAAAATCTCACAACAGTATAAAATAGAGTTTCATTTTCTCATTCAACATAGAGTAGAGCAGTGGTTCTCAACCTGTGGGTCGGGACCCAAATAATGTTGGGGGGTCCCCAGATGATTAACATAATGTGCAACATTGTTTTCTCACTCAACAAACCAACAAAGTTTAAGTGTATAGAGGGTATCTGCCCATTTCAAGTGACAAATTAAGGACATTTTAATAATTAAATTAATTTTAATTAAACATTGGCCAAATTGTCAAATTGTGAAAAAAGCAGATCTACCGGTACATGCTCACAACGACTCAGATCTACATGCTCACAACGACTCACAACGCGAGGCGTTGTGAGCATGTAGATCTGTTATTTTCATAATATAACTCTTAATAATAACTCTTAGTGCTCGTCAGGGTGGGGAGTCCCCAGTTAAAAAATGGTCATTTTGGGGGTCGCGGCCTGAAAAGGTTGAGAATCACTGGAGTAAAGGATACTTACGAGAGGTCCTCCCATGTCAGTTTTGACCCAACCAGGGTGTAAAGCCATGCAGAGGATACCATCCGACTTCAGATCAGCTGCTAGACACCTCGTCACCATGTTCAATGCTGCCTGCACACACACACACACACACACACACACACACACACACACACACACACACACACACACACACACACACACACACACACACACACACACACACACACACACACACACACACACACACACACACACACACACACACAGAAACCAATTGCAAATAGGTTAATAGTGTGCAAACAGAGATGTCGCAATGGCCCAATGTGAATGTGAGGTAAGTAGAGTGTTCTGGTGATGACATATTTTGTAGACTGACCCGTACTACTTCAGCCATAGCCCCATATAGAACCTCACCCTCCGCTGCATACTGTTGTCCTCCGAGATGAGGTTCCACTGGGATATCACCGGTCTGGGGTAGAATGCCCCCACGCCAAGGTGGATCACCCTTTTCCCGAAATTGTATCCAAAAAGTAAAGGTAGTTCCACGCTCTCAGAGTATGATTTTCCATCCCACGGTACATAAAACATGCAATACGGCGTTGGGAAATGGTTATTTAGTCTCATTAAATTCAGAAAAGGGTTAGGGTTAGAAAAGGGGGCAGGTGCCAGTACTGCTCCCTTCCCATTGTAGCAGAACTAGAGGCTCGGCCGGCTTTGCCGGCCGATCATCTAGTGTCACCGACAAACCCCTCAGGCACAGGGTGGCTTTGAGCAGATTCCATTACAATTGGCCAGTTGTGGACAACCTGGCCAGATATTGCCTGACTGCTAGCATCCGACTCACACCACACGCACACCACCCACCAGCAGGGGGTGGTGATGTGCGGACTGAAGTATCAGGCTAGGCCAGATATTCCACTGCTGTGCACCACAGACATAGAAAGGTAGACGCCTCTTCCGGCTGGGGGGTGCTGGTCCAAGACTCCTGGCAAGCCTCCCAATAACTCTACGCAAGCCTCCAGAATTCTGAGGCGGGGCTCTTGGGAATTCTGAAGGACGCTTCCTTGTGCGTCACAGAATGGGAAGCTCGGTAGTCCAATCAGATGCAGGATTGGCAGGACTCCCTCTTTCCCATTGGAGGGGGCAGAGTGCCTTCCGCAGTTCCACAGTTATGCACTTCCGCCAGAGGTGTTTGACCAGTCGTGCTAATGAACTGCAGCAGCGGAGGAGGTATCTAGCTTTTTATATCTGTGCTGTGCACAGCTCTCCAGGCTAGTGCACAGCATTTAAGGGCAAAAAGTACCTCATGACAATGCTGTTGAATAGGCTTGTAAAACCTCTGTCAGGGACTTAAAATGTTACATATATTTCTGTTGCTTAGTGTACTTTGTGAAACTATCAGAGGAGATTATTAATGACCTTTAACGGGCTTCACCTGTGGACATTCATTAATCCAGCATGTGGACATACCACAAACTTTCAAAGTGAACAGTCTTTTTCCTTTTAAACTGGCTAAAATAAAGGGACTAATGGCTTTTTCTGTAGTTTGCAAAAGCTTTTGCAATTCTGTTGCATTCTGTTAAATTAAGTAAAAGTAAGAAAGTAAGAAAGTAAACTCCTTCTGCATGGAACGTCTGGATAATATTATTATTATTATTATTATTGGCTAAAAGTAAGCCTACTGAAATTGATTTGATGACTGAAGCAATACGAGTTATGTTTAATAATAAGCACTAATTACTTAAACGTGACTATCTCTATAATCACTTCAATACATGTAGTGTATTTGCAGACAGAAACATTCCCACTCGGTCTCTCATTTGGGGGGGGGGGGGGGGGGGGGAGAATTTAATGAGACCTCTATTCACACCTTTCAACAAATAAAACAATGAAATAGCGATTTGCATATAAAAAAGGACATGGGCCGTTGACACAGTTGATGTATCACGTTGGAGCGAATTATTAGATTTTATTATTGGAAAATTTAATATGTCACAATAATCTGACTCTAGTCTGTTCCTTTCAAATATTTAAGGGCAAAAATTACCTCATGACAATGCTGTTGAATTGGCTTGTAAAACCTCTGTCAGGGACTTAAAATATTACATATACATTTCTGTTGCTTAGTGTACTTTGTGAAACTATCAGAGGAGACTATTAATGACCTTTAACGGGCTTCACCTGTGGACATTCATTAATCCAGCGTGTGGACATACCACAAAGTGAACGGTCTTTTTCATACCACAAAGTGAACGGACTTTTTATTTTCAGCAACAGAGAAACTGGAGCTGATTATCCCTTTAAACTGGCTAAAATAAAGGGACTAATGGCTTTTTCTATAGCTTGCAAAAGCTTTTGCAATTCTGTTGCATTCTGTTAAATTAATGTGAAAGTAAACTCCAATTAATGTGAGAGTAAACTCCTTCTGCATGGACCGTCTGGACTGGAGGCAGGAAAGCATGGTGACACGATGCTTTTTTTTTCTTTTTCTTCTTCTTTGAGACGACATTGACACAGGATTATGGAATATATCCTTACATTGCAAAGGTAGGCTAATAAGCACCATCTGTATACTGTTGGCTGCCACTAAAGTAGGCTGGCTGCTACTTGCTAATTTTTAGTACAAGTTGCAGTCCTGCTCTGGTGGTCCCAGAGCATCATGCATGCTGAGCAGTGCTGAGAATTTATGTCAGTGGCCGCTGGTTACTGATGCGGCGGCCAATTGACCGGCCCATGAAAATACACACACACTCATGGCTCAGATGAGCGGGCGCACATAAATACACAGACACACTTCACGAAACAGAGAGCCACTGCACGGCGCGGCCGATCCAAGGCTTTCAAGACGCAGAAGTATGGTCGCTTGATGGTATTTTTGAGGGAGTCATCGATCCAAACATGCACGTTCCTCGTAAATGTCTGTGCGTGCGCGGCGCGGTACATTTGGAGTTGCAATGTTGCATGCATGCAGTAGTTGTGTTTATGGTCGTCATTGTCACTGGAGAAAAAAATAGGTGTTGATGCTCTTCTTGTTGTGGGACTCTGCTGTAACTTTCCTCTGTGCTGTGGAAGTGTAGCGGGATCCTAGCCAGTGGCGTCAGTTCAGAAAAAGCTAAGGTATGGCAACATGACTGGTGCGCGCGTGCAAGACACCAGTCATGTTGACATACCTTACCAACAGGCATGATACATTTATTTTAAGAAGAAGTAGCTCCAGTCATGTTGCCATACCTTACCAACAGGCATGATACATTTATTATTTATATTTAGAACTAACTTTTATCTTCCCCCCTGGACCCAGAGACATTCATGGATTTATATTTCGAACTAACTTTTATCTTCCCCCCTGGACCCCCTGGACCCAGGGTATGGTATATAGCTGCATACCCCTGCCATACCCAAGTGACGCCCCTGATCCTAGCGATTAGCGAATCGGCATAGAGGTGGGCGGTATTTTTCCGTACGTTCTACCTACCGCTGAGTTGAAGTTGAGTTGGAGTGGATGCAGAGTGGGCGTGAATGGGCTTGGAAGTGGGATGCGGCTTTTGCTCAATTGTATAATAAAGATAAGTAAGCAGTACTAGCAACTGCCGCCGGGGGAGTTCCGGTAGAATGGGAAAACATTACACTGGCTAACAAAACTAGTGATTTAAGCGGTTTTTTCATGCCGTAGTGCATGTTTTATGTACCGTGGGATGGAAAATCATACTCTGGGAGCGTGGAACTAAATTTACCTTTTGGATACAATTTCGGGAAAAGGGTGATCTACCTCGCCGTGGAGGCATTCTACCCCAGCCCGGTGATATCCCCGTAGGACCTCATCTCAGAGCACAACAGTATGCAGCGGAGGGTGAGGTTCTATATGGGGTTACTTCGGCCACTACTCCCCAATACTTTAACCGGATGCCTCAAACCCTGCCTTAAAAAACACTTCACAAACTCACTTAGGCTACAGGTTTTAGGACAACAAACTGTAACACTAATTTCCAGTCACATGACTTATCTATGAATTAAGATATAAACTCAGATTTGTGATGCCTGATGCCTCAAACTCAGTAGCAGCAGTTATCATGCTGTGTTCTGTTCTGACCTTGGAGGTGCGGTAGGAATAGCTTTTGAAGTTGGCACCATCTCCCCAGTTGCATTTGATGGAGCCCAGAATGGAAGAGACGTTGATGATTGCAGCTCTATGAATGCCCATTCCACTGGACTGGGATGCAGCCGTTCGGAGAAGTGGGAGGAAAGCCTGTAAAGTAAGTAAGTAGCTCAAAATGACTTTTTTCGTTTACATTTTCTATTTACAATTTTGAATGTAAAGTAGGTGGATGTGTTGGTGAACTTTGTGTCAGATTTTGTCATTGCTTATATGTACATTATTTCTTAAAATGCAGGACAATAATGAGAAATGTACTGTCACTTTATTGGTGCCAAATGCCAATGATTCGGTGCATATCTAACTATTAATATAGCGAATGTCTGTGCGTCCGCCGTCTGACCGTCTGTCTGCATGACTGATACTAAATCGTGTCGCCACAATGGTAACAACTGCATGCTAAAACAATACCCAACTGACATCACTGACTGTCATCACTACAGTGCCCAAATTTGGAGATGACATCACAGACTGGCCTGGACACGGAACACCATATATGGGCATAAGAGGGCCAGACAGACAGACGGATACAACGGGTATTGCACAACTGGACATCAATGTTGACCATTCTGCCCAACGGGTAACCGATCTGGGTACCCCAACATTACTTCTGAGACTCCAACATTCAATCCCTCATATAGGCTACTGTGCACACCCCCGGGGCACAGGACTAGTAACTTTTATTCCCAAGTTTAATAATTGTCCTGTTATTTGTATCAATGTTGTAGAAACAAACATGTTCACTCTTCTTGCATTAAAGGATGTTAACTTGAAATAATTTCCCCCCAAATGTAGTGTTTTAGCAGTAAAGTACTGGATATGAACTCATGTTCATGCAATGTCTCAAAAGCAGAAGCGTACAATGGATCAGAAAATTAGGTTAACTTTTTCCAAGGTTTCACTCGGTGCAACCTCAGCTCTGAAGTTCGGTATAGGTTTTTCGCACATTGTACCTTTGTGATGAAGAGCGGTGCAACAGTGTTGGTCTCAAAGGTTTTCATCATGTTGTCTGGGCTAACAGAGTTTATGTTATCACCATTGTTGATGCCTGCATTGTTGATTAGACAGGTCAGACCCCCGGAACCTACAATGGACTGGACCTCCTCCAGGGCTGAGGTGATACTGGGTGGGCTCACGACATCTGGACAAGCAAGAGGAAAAATAGTACTTGAGACATGAAGGTCTAATATTTCTACAATTGCTACAGATTTCTACCTGTATATCAAGTCATTTTGGGTCATAAACAATAAGCTGAAGGATAAAATTAAGACTGATAATGATGTAATGTGCATGTTCACCTCATGTATACGTTACATTACTTAAGGCATAAGAGTCAACTAACTAATAGTCATGCACATACTGTATAAATATGCACGTCTGAATCGTGCAGTGTTTGCATAGAAATGGCTCTGGTGCCATCTACTGCCAGCAACACTTATAACAGCCTGGTCAGGGGATCACATGACAACAACTTTTTCAGCATTTGGGGTATAATAATTGGCTGCTTTATTAATAGTGTATTGCATTTGTATTTCGCTGTAGCCAAGAATCTTAATTTACATAATATGGTAGAACCATGTCTCACCTAATGTTATAATGTGAACACCAGCATATGTTTTGGAGAGCTCTTGCAGATCCTAAAATAAAAACAAACACAGAATAACATAATTATTTGAGATAAAAATTGACAGTCATGTTGTTAAGATGATGACTTTGACATAACCTGGCAACTGGGAACAGTGGGGACCGAACTGGGAGGGAGAAACTTTTGTCAGTACAAGGAGAAAAAATACAAATAGGAACGATCTGATTTATTTATTTTCTTAATCGTTTGTGGCAATTTGAAACATAACTCCTGCATATTCCTGCATTCCATAGCCTACTCACTTTTGCAGCAGACGGGTTGCGAGCTGCAGCTATGATCGTGGCTGGACGGTCCTTCATTCTCACCAAGTCCTTCACAATCTGCAGCCCAATTCCTCTGCTCGCCCCCGTTATCAGAATAGACTTACATTTACCAAAATACGCACTCATCTTCTTTGTGTGTCACTAGTACTTGCACAAGTGCCCTTCTCTCTTACAACAGCCAACAACAACATAAACACTACACCACCATTCACGTTTTTATAAGTAACGTTACGCCACGTGGGGCGGGGCTACGGTGACTGCGTTTAGGTGCACTCGGTTTAGAGCACGGATAAGCACAGTAGGGCGCCGCGCTACCCATTCGTTTTAGATGTGTGCTATAAACATGTTGACACTTTTTTTTTTCTTGTGTTACACATTACTAATATTACGTGTGCAAACTGTGCATTAAGAAACGTAATCTATCAAAATTCACTTTTTAATTTCGCTAGGTTACCGACCTAACTTAGCCTGATTTCAGACTCTAAGAAGCAGTTCACTCAGAGAGTGGGCGGGTCTATTGGCTGGAGCCAGGCAAGACCTAACTGGCTCTTTCTTGAGTTACACCTACAACAAAAGGAGCGCACCCCTGCCACCCCATTATGTGAAATAAAGGTAGTTTTCGAAAAGTAGGCCTAATTAATAGGCTACTATATTAATACATTGTTTCTTGCCCTTGCAAGTAATGTACAGGAATTTATTATGACTCATTTAATATTCTCAGTTTCCCTTTAACACATAGACTACAGTAGTTGTTTGACAATATAATAAAACATTTCAATTCAAATGACATTTTCAAGTAAAAGGGCCGTCTATACATTAAAAACGAATCATAATGCTAGTTGTTATAACTAGCATAAATAGACTAGTTGTAACTTATAGCTAGGTATTCATCACATGTTTTCTCACATACTAGACTGCCTACTGCTTCACCTTCACTCTCATTTTATGTCCCTCTTCTTTTTTTCTAGCTCTTTTTGTGATCAAAATGATGGCTGTAGGCCTAATTGGCTAATTGATTGCAGGTTTCACTGTCCTACTGAGGCCCCTGGCCCTCAGTGGTAATTGGGCCCTCATTTGCTGGGGTGCCCTGTCTTTGTAAAATCCTGAATTGTCACCCCCTTGTTCCATAACCTCACATTTTTTCCCCAGTCAGGGGCCATCAATTTGTCTGCACAAGGACAAAATGTGTCTGTGGCAATGACTTGGCCTTGTCTGTATACCCAATTACTGAATGTCAAGTCTCCAGGTTTTATTCAGAATGTGTATGACACACGACACTATGGCACATTATGAGTCCACAAGTACTAAATGTTCTCAAATGTTTTATTTGCAAGGACCCCCATAACTGGTTACAGACCTGTTATGGACAATCAGGGTTATCTCTTCATGCGTTTCTGGGAATATTATTGTCTGCTTATTTTGTGTGTCCATGGCAAAATGGAATTTTGACAAGAATATCCACCACATGCCATCATGGTACACCATTAGTAAAAAAGATTACACTGTAACTTGCGTTTCTGGATTGCTGGATTTCCCCGAACATCCATTATACTTTTCACTTCTGAAGTCTTCTTTAGTGGTAGAGGCAATCGCTGTCACTTCATAAAGTTCCAGGGGAAATTAAGCCCTATCCCTGCCTCCTCAGATAAATGCCTGGTGTGTCTGCAGGTCCATGGGTGACAGAGAGTCCACGACACTGTATCATACACGTGAGTTCATATTATCTGAATCATGTTATCCATTTTCATGGCACATATTTCACACATTGCTTATTTAACTTGGCCTTCAGCTATGGGAGGTGAGCAGCCACAAGCCTGCTTTCCGGAACCGCTCTGAACAACAGTGTATAGTGTTAGTGAGAGGTAGTTTGATTACTGCATTGTCCAGGTCATCTCTCTGCCCAGGGAACAGCTTTGCTGGGATAGCTGTCCTTTAACCTTTCAAGCAAGCAAACTCCACACTATCCCATGACCCAAACTTCAGCTCCTCATCCTTAGCTTCATAAATTAATTAATTTGTCTATTTATTGATTTAATCTCTTCATTATCCTTGTCTATATTCTAACATGTCTCCAGATAGCAAAGCGACATCCCACAGCCCCTACTGCATGGTAAGGATTATGTTTGCTGTTTGGCCTCAGCTAAAGCCAGTGATTTCTCAGGCTGTAAAACGTGCACCGTGTTTTCTCTAGATATTTACTGCAAATACTGCAGCTGCAGATGGCAAAAATGGGGGCCAGACTTCTCGCTCACTCTGATGCAGCCAATCACACACACAAATATACTGTAGGACTGACTGACTATATTACAAAAATACTTTTATTAATTATGCCAAGTGAAGAATCAACAACACGTTTTGGACATTTCCTTTTCAGATTTGAATGAACGAAGGAATGACAAAAGACAAGCCCTTTCTCCACTTGGCATAATGAAAAGATGAGTGTGATGTAATGTTTGCTCTCTTGTTTTTGCCTTATTCGAAATGTTTTATGCAACCCGCTAATGTATGAGTTTCCATAGCAATGACAGGCATCAAGCATAGAATAAAAATGTATTTAATTCACAGTAGGCCTATGTGAAAGAAGTATGATTTAATTGTCAGTATAGTGTAATGACCAAGGCAAGAAAGTCAAATAATCCTGTTTACCTTGGGAAATCACAATTAGTATGTCACATTCAAGAACCATGCCATTAGGTATAGTCCGGGAGCCAAATGGTGATTTTTGGCTGAACGTGGATTCGCCTGTAAAAGTATTTTTCTCAACTGATTCTTGTAGCTTGGGGTCACCTCTTAAGGATTCAAGATGATGACCAGTGATATCCATTGAGCATTTTTTATTATTAATAATAAAAAATGCTCAATGGATATCACTGGTCATCATCTTGAATCCTTAAGAGGTGACCCCAAGCTACAAGAATCAGTTGAGAAAAATACTTTTACAGGCAAATCCACGTTCACCCCCACGGCTCCCGGACTAGTATACAGTATAGCACTTTGAGATTTGTTTGAAACGGTTTCAAATGTCAAATGTGTTACAAATAAGATGTATTATTAATGTAGTATTTATCTGTACACAATGGTGCACATCCATGTGCTGACCCTGTTTTTCCTGTTTAGAAGGTGTTTGACCGTGTCCAGTAAGCACTTCAACTGACTGTAAAGCACTTTGAGCTGCATTCCTTGTATGAAAGGTGCTATACAAATAAAGATTATTATTAACTACCCCAAGTCCCATGCCTTAATCTGTGTGTACCACACAAGTAAGCCATCAGCATTATGCAATACATACATAATAGATAATGCACTGATAGAATATTGCTAATGCCATGTTGGCTCACATCATTCGCTAATTGCCCTTCCGGATCATTACTATAAGTTCAGATATCTTTTTGTCCTTTTAATGACAAACAGTGGAATGAAATACAGCACATGGTACAAGGGTTTTGTAAGTATACATTTTTATAGAACCCTCTTTATTTGCGTTCATTTGTGTAGACTCTCTCTCTCTCTCTCGCACACGCACGCACGCACGCACGCACGCACGCGCGCGCGCGCACGCACACACACACACACACACACACACACACACACACACACACACACACACACACACACACACACACACACACACACAATTTTCAATTCAATTCAAAGGGCTTTATTGGCATGAGAAAACATACGTTTACATTGCCAAAGCAGAAGTGTACACAATACAATACAATACAATACAATCAGAACAAAATATGTACAGGTGAAAAGTGTGTAACAGTTTTCATGCGTCAAGGTTATGTACATGCAGGCAGAGCAGATATACATCCTTGCATTTTCCTGATTGCACACATTATCATAATCAGTGCAAAACAGTGGCTTTGACATGGCTGGTTTTACAGTTAACTACACCAGCCAAGCAGCTAAGCAGCGTGAATGCCAGAGGCATTTTACTGCATACTGTAGCTCTCTCTCTCTCTCTCTCTCTCTCTCTCTCTCTCTCTCTCTCTCTCTCTCTCTCTCTCTCCTCCCTCTCCCACACACACACGCACGCACGCACGCACGCACGCACGCACGCACGCACGCACACACACACACACACACACACACACACACACACACACACACACACACACACACACACTACTTGTCCATCTGTGTGAGACTGATTGAGTGTGAGCTAACTGCATTTTTATCTCTCCCAGCTACTGTGACTGCTTTGCCAGTGGAGAGCTGTGCAGCAGCAACTGTGACTGATAGTTCTTCGTGCTAATCAGTCTAAAAGCGCCACATTTTGCACAGATGTAGCCCAGGGCATGCTCTAATGGTTTAGCTAGGGCGCCTGAGTCGGCGACCTTCGGGGTCGCCACAGCGGCCAAATCAAATTGGGCTCCCATCGACTTTCTATACAGGAGGAAAATACCCATCTTGAATTTGGCAATAGATAATTAACTTTGAATACATAATTATTTTAAAGCGAACATCTTTGCTTCTCAAATCTTTGCTTCTGGGGGTCACTGGAACAAAATATTTTGAGAATGGGGTCTGGGGCCTAATACATGAAAACGTTTGAGCATGCACCACTGATATAGCAACATAGGTTATTCAGAAAACTGTTAGGATTTAGAAGATGTGTTGAAACGGTGAGTTTCCCTGCTGTGTCCCTGTGCAGGCCCAGACACTTAGTTCAACCACCTGTAAGTGCTGTAAGCACCGTGGCAACGGCACAGAAGGAAAGATGCAGGGGAATGAGAACAGCCCTGACAGCCACTCACACCAGATGACTCGTAACAAGGACAAGTGAGCTATTTTCACTTTTTTATTTATTTATTTTATATTTATGGAATTTCTTGGATTTTGTTTTGTTTTACTACTGAAATTCCTTTGAAAAATGCTGATTTCTTTTATTGTTGAAATTTGTAAAACATATTTTTAAATATATAATTGTGGGATGGATATATACTGTATGCTAGCTTCCTATAGAACAAGACAGCCTGGATGACTATGGGCTTGAGTTAAATGTAATGGATTTATGAAAATGACAACCATTCAAGAGTCAAATAATTCAAATGACACAACTTATGATCCAGCCTTGTGGGTTCTCAATCTCGCTCACTGGTTACAGAGTGAACCAATTCCCTCTCCACCACTTCTATCACAGTAAGGTCAAAAAACGATTGACAACCATTACTCCAAGTCATGGTGATGACGTGAGTCAATGTTTTTTGCACTGCTTTTAAGCTGCTAGTAAACAGGAGTCCTGCTAGGCACACTCCTGAGTTCAGTACACTACACAGGGAGCCAAGATCGAACCTGATGTGAGCCTGCTGCTATTGACAGAGAATATAAGGAGACAGGAACATTGGTGTAATCACGAATGGTCTGACTGGATTGATGGAGTTTGGCTTTACAATGGCAGAAAAGGTAGGTACAGTAGCATGACATCTAGGTTCATTTTGCTGTGTTTTTGTTCTTTTTTTGTATTAATTGAATACTGTATTAGTCATAAATGTAAACAGCACAAGGTACAGTCAGACAGGTTAAAAGGATTTAAAAAAAGTCCTGTCGACTTGTTTCCATTGTGGTCCTATGTAGACTATTCAATTCATCAACATAGCAGAGAAATAATACATGTCATCAGCAATGAGTGGTGATGTGGGAATCACGTTTGGGGTTAGGTTTTATCCATGCTTCTGGTTAAACTGGTTAGATTAAATACACACATTTCCTTTTGGGAAAAGTAAGGTATAGTTGATATATTTATGTACAGTATCACAATTTAACAAAAAATGTCTGTCAGCCACATTAACGCTGGCATCCCTATTTTGGGCAAAAGGGAGAAAGGTGGTTGTAAAAACTAAATTGTATTTAAAATGGGAGCAGTGATATTGATTGATCTGATTTTCAACTGATTTTGTCAGGTGTCCTTGCCTTGGTATGCTTGCTTCATATTAGGGATTTATTTGTCTGGAATAAGTAAAACACAAATATGTTTTGAGGATTTTGCTGTGTGCTGCCATAATGTCCACACATGTGCTTCGTTTTAACTGTGCAGTGGTAGAAGAAGTTGATTTTTATTATTTTTTTGGTAATGCCCAAAATAGAGATTCCATGGTTGAAAGTAGTTAATGAATGTGTATGGATATAGACGAATGTGGCTACTGGCTATAACACATGCAGATGGATATATAGTGTGGATTAAGATGCACTCACCTCCTATATTGAATCACTTATCTGGAAAAATAAATGTGCAGAGGTGGTGAAAATAATTGCATAAAATAACTGAATTTGAGGTTAAACGTGAACGCTATAGCTGGTGGTAATTGCCATGCCAATGGGACCCCAAATGATGCCCCTGCTAATGTGGTTCATGTATGTTTTGGAATAATGATCTAAATCTGCAAATTAATTTGTATATGGCTGTCAAATAATTGTAGTGGAATAAGTAAAAGGTAATCAAAAAGAAAATGGAAATACCCAAAATGCACCTCAGAATTGTAGTTAAGTACTATACTTGAGTTGGTGTACTTATAGCTACTTCCCACTACTAGAACTGTGGCAGCGTTATCAACCTGTGTGGAGGAGATGAATGACAGGTTGTTCTTGGTCTTGTTTCAGAGGATAAAAACAACAGTTTTCTGGACATGTGCCTTGTTGATCTCCCTGCTTGTGGAATGCAACCACGCACAAAAGGTACAACGCTCTGTCCTTCTGTTCTGTTTTATGTCAACCTATTGACAGCGGTGGAAGAAGTACTCACACCAAAAGTAGTACCAAAGTACCAAAAGATTTATGTTTTTGTTTTTAATCTTTAAAAAGAAATTGAGATTGTGAGTTTGTCGATTGGCTATTTCTGAATTACAAAATCTACAAAGTAACTTCTAACTAAAGTTGTCAAATAATTGTAGTGAAATAGTAGCCTAATATTAGCCTCTGGTAAAGTGTAGTAAAAGTATACCTCGCAATGGTACTTTATTCAAGAACAATACTTGAATAAATGTATTAAGTTACTTTCCACCACTACCTGAAAAAACAACAACAACTCATGTTGTGAAAATGTTTCTATTTGTA
This sequence comes from Nannobrachium achirus, assembly GCF_963921795.1. Classification (NCBI taxonomy): domain Eukaryota; kingdom Metazoa; phylum Chordata; class Actinopteri; order Myctophiformes; family Myctophidae; genus Nannobrachium; species Nannobrachium achirus. The sequence goes on from NC_137820.1 coordinate 54,884,290, forward strand.
AGGAACAATAATGCTCCTATCTGCTATTTTGATTTCTCTTCAGCTAAACATCCGCTGGGGCCCACAGTCCATGATGTACCTAAAAGGCAAACGTGAGTTAATTAGAGCTGCAACCCATGACCTTTTAAATGAATAGAACATTATTTGAACCAATCTGTATGGTAGAGTATGTTAATACAATGTAACTAGCATAACTGTGGTGGTTGTACAGGTAGTTGTTCTCCCTGCTCTTTTATTGAGAAATGTATATCTTTGGTTAGGAACACTGACCAGTTATATTGCATGAAACTCAAAGCATAATATCATCTCTGCCCAATTTGTCTTCACTCAGCAGTAGATTTTTATTTAATTTTTTTAAGTCAATCTGAGTTTGTGTTTGTTCAAATGTGCAGACTTACATACATGTTAGATGATGACACATCACAGCATGTGCGTGTAAAATGGTTTTGTCATGTCTGTGCAGAAAGTGACTGTTGACTCCTTTTACAGACGGAAGGAGGTACGCTCCAGACAATGAAAACAGTGTTCTTGAGGGCCTGAAGGGCTGGTATACAGCAATCAGAGGTAAGCTACAAATAAACTTCCTTGTTAAATTGTTTTTAACCACTTTCAACCTGGTGTCCTTATTTTGGGAATGTCATTAAAGCCAGAGATTTAAGTTTAAGTGATTATCCAACCATAGGGTAAATATAGGCAATCTACAAGCAACAACGTGTCGGGACAAGTATAAAATAGGCCTTTAGTGGTTATGGAGAGAGTACAAGCTATTCTTCTTCTTTGTGTTTCTTCATCGATGCTGACAGTACTAGGGAGGTAAGATGGAGAAAGTTTATGTGAGATGCACAGAGTTGTCACCAGAGGTGTTTGGTGACATTCGATCCCAAGCCAGCAGGGTACAAGTGGTCTAGCATCCCATCCACCACATCATTATCAGCCACTAGTTGGTCTCATTAGCAATGTAGTGCATACAAGACACCACACTTCAACTCCAACTTCAAGTAGTAGTGTTCAATCAATAAAGGTTCTTAATAAAGTATGTATTTGCTACGACAACATTTTGAGTCATGTGTGCACTAAAAAGTATAATGCAGATGCACATGCGATGAAATGCATGTGAGGAGCCATGGCTCTCCTCTCACAACATAACCTCACAATGTGTGTGTGTGTGTGTGTGTGTGTGTGTGTGTGTGTGTGTGTGTGTGTGTGTGTGTGTGTGTGTGTGTGTGTGTGTGTGTGTGTGTGTGTGTGTGTGTGTGTGCTCATGTTAACATGAAAGTCTAAATAAAGATCATTTTTTATTGTTTATGGGGGCTTGTGTTTGTGTTTGTGTTTGTGTTTGCTTCCAGGCTTCCAGCGGCTACGTTCACTGGAAACCAATAAGCCCAGCAGCAAGGTTCTGAGCTCAGAGAAGCTGTTCATCCACTACCTACTGGAGAGATGAGACACTTGCATTGTAATGCAAATTATGGTTTACAAATACATAAAACAATATTTTACATTTTGATGAAGGAATTAGGTTATAAAGTTGCATGAATTAATGTTCTGAATAAATAATTGCAGATGGAGTTTATGCATTTTATTTTATGGCTAGTGGACCGTGTGTGTGTGTGTGTGTGTGTGTGTGTGTGTGAATTGTGAAATTAAATTATACTAACCCTCATCTCTCCCTCTCACTGAGAATTACAAAAATATATTATTTATTATATAACTTGGTAAACTGGAATGAAAATGAAGGCTGTTTAAAGGGTCATTGTCATTCCCACCAGGCAAGATAAAAAAATATATATATCTTTCTCAATTGAAGTGGATGGTAGTGTCCACACTGGACGCTGCCATCCACTCCCATCCTCAGAGAACGATATTTTCTTTTATCTTTATCTTTTTCTTCCCCGAATGACCCTTTAGGTTCGTAGCTATTTCCACTGCTTCTCTGGGTTGCTCAAGAACACATAGCCATATGTACAATAAATCAGTAGAATTTGAAACTCGTGGGAAAGTGGAGATATTTTAGGCCTACTACACGTTTTCTGCCAGAACTTTCAAATGGATTATGAAACTCGATGACAAGTAAACTGACTACAAGTCGTAGCAATTAATTATTGGTGACACTGTCACAGGAGGGCATATGGCTGAGTAAATATGGAATACATGAAATTTAGCCAATGTAATGTCACTAATGCCACAGCCACTCTAGTACTAATTAATCACACAAATAATTCACTCACACGCTCAAATGTTTAAAAGCCCATGAGTCAGATTTCTCCCTGTAGTGTGCATTTAAGGCCAGTAGATGGCAGTATTTTAACAGATTTATATGAGGGGTCGGTTAAACGTTGGCAGTAGGCCTACTGTATTTGTCTGCTGTCTTAAAGACTGTGACACATCACCAATTAGTGTGATAGTGTAGGAGTAGGCCTAATAGTGTCTATTGAATGTCAGTTCTACAGTGCCTATGTGAGAGTGTAGTAAGCAGCATGCTCTCTCTCTGTTTTCTCATTGTACCAAGGCCAATATCCATGAGTTGTTTTGCTGTTGTTGGCAGAATGGTATGCTCTGTTCAACACAGCACAGGATATTGCAAAGATAACAGTAAGGAGGGGTGTGTTAGTTTGTGTGTGAGATTATACAACAGAAAATGTGACTAACTAGTAACTAAAGTTTTCAAATAAATGTTGTGGAGCAAAAGTACAATATTTGGATCCGAAGTGTAGTGGAGTAGAAGTGAGTAGTATTGGAAATTGAAAATACTCAAGTAAAGTACAAATGCCTCCAAATTGTACTTAAAAAGTTACTTTACACCACTGCTAGTATCCAACTCAAACAATGCAATGTGATCTTCAACACAAGGTTCAGCTTTCTATTTTTGTATCGATGTGTTTTTATATTATTATTTTGTGTATTAATGTGTTTTGCCCTGCATTCAATGACAGCTGAGGGTGGTTTATGCTTTTTACAATTGCAGCCAGGAGGACACTGTTTTTATACACATCTATATAACAATTTGAAACTGACCGAACGGTGCATTCGACGACCCAAAGCAGTCCAATTAGCCCTATTCACGACCCGCCCACTCAGCATCCCCCGGGTGCTGAAGTCCCGTTTTGAAGGGGAAAATCCTACTATAAGCCTATAGAGTTAGCACAGAAATCGCAAATTTAATGCAATTTCCGAATAGTAAAGTATAAAATACGGCTAGCATGATCAAGAACACAAGATAGTAAACGGCACAAAGCATTATAATTTACTTTACCGTTAGAAATAACGATTTGTTGGCTTTAAGTCCAGTATAGTTTCCCCTTCTAAATTGAAGTCAGCACCCGGGGGATACTGAGAAACGGAAGTAGGTGGGCGGGCCGTGAATAGGGCTAATTGGCTAGGACTGATCACGTGGCACACGGGAGTTCTTAACCGGAAGTGTGTCCGGCGGTCAAATATGTCCGACCGGAAACGTGCGCTGTGGCACAATAGTTCCGCCACAATAGTTCCCCCCCCCCAATTTTTTTTTCTTCTTTTTTTAACTTTTTTTTTTAATTTTATTTATTTATTTTTTTCCTTTTTTTTTTTCAAAAGTTTTTTTTTTTGAAAAAAAAAAAGTTTTTTAGTAAAGAAGCGGGCGTGGACTCTAGATGTGAGCGGCCCGAAGGGCCGCGAACCTCTAGTACTGTACATTAAGTGTGACAGAGAAAAGCAGCAGGGGACAATGTGCCACAGTGCAATGCATTGTGAGGTTGTAGACCTGCTATTACCCCATTTCCAAAATAATGTTGACACCAGGTTGACAACAGTCAAACCGGTATAATAGTTTTAAGAATGTAACATTTGGCTAAATGGTAACCAGAAAATAAGACAACGGTTCAAACTCTGCTAACGCATCATCAAAGAAAAACAAACGTTAACCCAATACATATCACTTTTCATATTTTATTACCATAATATCGTGATTTAATAATCAGCACATTTTCTTCAAATAACATTCACAGTTTTGTTATGTCCAGGCCCATAGAATCATATAGAAACTCTGGATAGCATTCCAGTAAGGAGCACACATTAGTCTGTAATTCCTAGCTTAGAAGTCTGCATAACACTCTGTTATCGAGTCCGAATGGGCAGATATGAACACAAGGTCCAAAGTTGTCTGGATGCCCTGTGCCATTTTGTCCTGCCACAAAGTCCCCTCCTTGAGTGTCTTCATTTCAACACAACCAGCTTAACTAGATGCTTGTGTAGTGAACCGAACAAACTGGAAATGTAGTGTCATCATTTTCATGTAGAACAGAAGAAAAATCCTAAGTGAAAAATGTCAATGCATTTTTGTCTGCATTATTTAATTTTTTCAACATCGTCAGCACTGAAAGGGGGACAGGACTTCCTTGGAAAAAAGGTGATATATTGCTTATCAAAGGCACTTCCCGCCACCTGCACCTACAACTTGTTGGTGCAGGAGGCGTTTGCTTGATGTTATACCACCTTATCGTATGTCACACAGAGTCACGTACACTCAAACCAAGAAGACTTGTTTCGTTGTTTGTTTTCCCAAGAAAAAACTAAAGTAGTCCAGATTGTGAGTCTACAACGTGTACCTATTGTCGAGAATCATGGAGATGCATGGCAAAACTTGCAAAGAAAAAACAATTTGATTGCTATCGTTGCTTCGACTTATGCCATCTTGCTCCAAATGATCCCCAACACTTATTAGCAGGGATATGTCCTCAGACAGGCACTGGCATGCAGAAAAAAAAGGATAACTTGTGGACGCAGAAATAAGCCATAATTAGTGCCTAATATGTAAACCTGGAAATGAGTGTGTTGACATGCACAGCGACATCCTTATCATCCGGGTGAATATTATCACAGATTCCATTGAATAATTTGATGAACTGTAACATGTATTTAAATTGAACCATATCCCCATTATAAGTCATTTCAAAATGACTGTGGGGCAACTGGATGTTTAACTGTTACTGTGAATAATTGGGTGATGGTTTGATTGCAGTGTTCACACCGTCAACAGCAATATGAATATCCTTTTATGAACTAATAATCCGGATTACATGTGTGCAGGTTAACACACTCAATTGCTTCCAAACAAAGTACCTCAGTTCCAAAGTCCCCCGTTATAAATTCTGCTACCCATCTCTGCTCATATACAAATTAAATGTACAAGAATAAAAATCTCTCCGTATTTTACAGATATTATAAAATGTTCTTTTACTTAGAAAAGTTCTCCCAGTTAATCAAAAAGAATTCCCTTGTTTTATGATCTGATATTTTCCATCTAATATTATTTGTATTATCGATAACATTTACATACTTGAAAATAAGATAATCTGTGTGTGTGTGTGTGTGTGTGTGTGTGTGTGTGTGTGTGTATTAGTGTGTGTTAGTGCGTGCGTGCGTGTGTGTGAACTTAAACAGTATATTGCACTACCATCCATTTTAGTTGACATCACTGGTAGACAATATTAGATTAAACTCTGGTCTCTAATGTTTAATCTATGGAGTGGGGTACACTTGTCTTACCAGACACAAAAACATCACGTCATCAGTTGAAAAGATGAATTGATCCTCATGCTTCTCTACAATACTCCAAGAGACTGTACCAGGTCTGCTAGTTTGGGGGTTCCATAGCTCATGAAGCCTAAAGAGTTTTTCTTTTCCTTTTTTTTCTGTTGTATTTTTTGACACAAAACATTTTTTGTCATACAACACAAAATCTAATTTAGCCTTCACCCATCAATTTCATGAAACACTTGCTGCTAACATACTGAATTTTACATGTTTTACTTTATAACGTGAATATACAGTACTTGAAAGACTGGGATACTATTACAATTTTGTAATTTTTTAGGAAATAGGATTTTGGATGCAGAATGGTTGGAGCATACTGTTGTATAGTGAAATTGTATTATTATTATTCTTAATGTTTATCCAGCGCAAATGCAGTTTTTCAGAAATGCCCTGCTTCACAAGCCAACGCTTGTAAATCGTCTGTTTATACATTTAATATACTATTTAAATATAACTCGGGCCACGCTTTCTCACAGTTACACACATTCACACCTATGGGAGTAGCCGTTTCAAAAGCCCCAACCTCGACTCCATTTTAGACGTACATACACGCTTTACTGGTTATTAGCAGCTATGGGAGTTTGTAATTGTAATCACTCAACTTTGTTTCTGCCTAACTTCCTAAAAGGCATTCCAGAGAACTGTTCTCTGCCACTTAAGCCAATTTATACTTTGTCATACGACGTCATGCTGCAAAAATAACATGGATCTACAAGCTCAATGTGACGCGTTGTGAGCTTGTAGATCGGCAATTTTCAAACATGTTTGGATTTTTAAGAAAGCTAAGAAAGGCTTATTCTCCAAGAGAAATACAGCAAGTGTTTCTCCCACATGGCGCCAAAAACTGGGTTAGCACACTGATTCAATACGGGTGCTTGGGGAGGCGTCCCATTACTCTGCCAAGACTGTTGTGTCTGCGGTTTTAGCCAATCACACACACGTAAGCATGGACAGACACGTGCACACACCTACACATACTGTACATTACAGGGGACATTATGTGCACTCATACTGTACAACTACGGTATTAACGTAGTCGGCATGCACAGGCCCACACACACCCACGCCGACACATACACACACACACACACACACACACACACACACACACACACACACACACACACACACACACACCCGTCCCACACCCACACATGCACAGAGATAAAGAGGTTAGATTAAGTCTTGTATTATCACAGGTGGTTTTCAGAAATGACATCTGATGCCACACACACACACACACACACACACACACACACACACACACACACACACACACACACACACACACACACACACACACACACACACACACACACACACACACGTACATGGGGCTCATTGTGTGAGTTCCAGCTACGACATAGGAGAGGGAGATAAGAGAAAGAAAACAATTTGAGAATGTAAATATGTACATAACTGCTGTATGTTTTGAGTACAAACTCATTTCTCTTCTAAAAAACTATCACTGTAAAGGTACAGTATACCAGCTCAATGAACCAATCATAAAGCATCAATAAAATCTGTATAATCTAGCCTGAATGTAATGTGTGTATACTGCTGTCGCAGTTTGTTTAGATTTGAAACAAGAGAGTGTTTGGCTTGGCCAAAAAGGCGATAAAAAAACAAGGTAAAGTGAGATGAAGAGAAAGACTAGTCTATCTACGTAACGGTTTTGAATGTAAGGTGATCTCCCCTGTGCTTTCATGGGGGAAATCTGTGCTAAACGCACACAAACACACACAGGATGAGGTTTATACTATCCAGACAAGCATGGTCTCTCTCTATGTGTGTGTGTATGTATCTATCTGTCTGTCCGTAACTCCGTCTATGTGTCTGTGTGTGACCAATGTCCCATGGCGCACTGACTCTCAAGCTCTTCAAACACGAAAGGAATTTCCTTATTTGTACTTTCTGACCCTCTGGCTGCAATAAGTGTGTGTGTGAGTGAATCGGAGCGAGAATGTTGAATTTGAGGTGGTTGTATCTGTTATGGCTGAGTTTGGCGGAGGTGATAGATTACAGCATTGCCGCTGCTTTATACAGTGTGAAGATGGAAGACAGACAATCTCTTAGTGTCTTAGTGTTGCAAAAAATCAAAAAAAGTTTTCTAAATGTATCCAAATCCAAATTGAGAAACATACCGTTCAGGTAACAATTCCACATCTTCACAATCTATGAACAATTGTACATACAGTATAGCCCTTTCGTGTTCTCTCATGCTAGTCATCTCAAATGTCAAAATAAAAGTTGCCTGAGGAAAGTGGTATTTTCTTGATGTACTGAAAAAACATGGCTGGGTTCAGACGAGAAAATGTGCGTTACGATGCTGTTTTTCAGGCAATATGTGCTACTGCCATATGCACTGAACCTTGAGGCTAATTTATGCTACTATGTCGTATGACAAAATTGGCACATGTTCAACAGATCATGTTACGTATATCCTTCTCTTTCCATGTACCGCTCCATTTCCTCTCCAACAAATGTATATTATTAAAGCTACAATTCTTGCCTCCCTCTCCTGAGAGGAAACTGCAACAACGTCCGAACTACAATAAACATAGTGTCTTATCAGGTGCTCTGTCTGCTCCAAAATAATTAACTTTATTGACAACTAGTAGGTGTCTTATTCCCATATCATATAGCCTACTGTAGTTGTAATGTCATGTCATTAGTGCCATCACATGGTCCTATGTCTGGCATTATAGGCTGATTAATGACATTTACTCATATTAGAATTTGTTTCATTCTAATTATCTATGAGCAATGGCTTAATAAAACTTTAAGCAGGCATCTTGTGCCTTGCCAAAACCCGCAGCACTTCCCTGCTGCTTAAATTGTTTTATACTGGATGAGGTTTTTGCTTGGAGCTCTTAACATTAAATTAGTTAAGAGTGACTTTGGCTAGTTCAATCTTGGCGGTGCAAGAAGTGATGAAATAAACGTTTTCACATTTTCACCACAATCGCATCTTTTTGTTTTTGCTAAACCTTTTTTTTATAGGCTGCGCGCTTGAAGAGAAAAGTGTGACCTTACCACCTCCCCATCTCTTGTGTCTCTCCTATTCTTTTCTCACTACCCATCTATCTATCTATCTATCAGTATCATCTATCCATATATACTGTGTATATATATATATATATATCCATTCATTTATCCATTCATTCATTCATTCATTCATCCATCCATCCATATTCAGGACCCATTCTTGATCAAAGGAAAAGAAAAACTAGAATTAAATAAAAATAAGTGTTGTGGAGACATGGATATTATGTGTGTTCTGAGGTGGTCCTGGTGGCCTTACATCCTGGTTGTCATGGTTACAGTGTTATAATGTTGCCGTCCTCCCTCATGCTCTCCTGGCTGCTGCTGCTGTTTGTGTGGGCAGGGCTGTCATTGTTAATGGGCGTGGTCAGCGAAGTGTCACTCAAGGACACGCCGACACTACTGGGCATGGAGACGCTCTGCGGGAGGGGCCTCTGCACGGCGGAAGACTCGTGCCTCATGCTGCCGAGCGAGATGGCGACGTTGTGGTTTCCGTTGTTGCCGTTGGTCACGCGGTGCGAAACGTACGTCGGCACGTTGTCACTCTCGATGATGAGGTCGTCGTCGTCGTCTTCGCTGTCGCCCTCGGCAACGCTGTTGCTGTAGTTGTGGCAGAGGACATGGCAACATGTTAAGAGCAGTGGGAAAAGTGCATCCAACAACTTTGTAAAAGGTTCAGGCCATATTGGAGCAATACAGACACTTTTAAAGGTTTTTTCAACATTCAGTGGTATTTCTGTAATCTGTAGTTTTTTAATAGGCTCCCCTACAACCACACCCTCCCCTGGATGATGATGCGTACGTCCAGAGACAAATTAACTCACCTTTCTGAGCCTAATTATTAAAAAAAAACGACAGATTACAGAAAAACCACTGAATGTTGAAAGGTCAGGTTTTTTTTGTGTGTAATTGAGGTCAGGAAACATGGAAAATAATAATAAAATAAATAAATAAACGCATTTAGCTGGGGACCCCCTGGAACCCACTTGAGGACCCTCGGACTACACTTTGAGAAGCGCCGCTCTAGGCCTCATTGTGAACCAGTCTCACCTAGCAGTCATGGGGTTGCTCTGAGAGGCGGGGCTGGGCGAGTCATGGGAAGGGGCGGAGCCTGTGGACCCGGCTGAGCCTGTAGAAGTGTTTCCGGCCGAGACTTTGCTCCCACGATGCACCACGTTGTTCCGCTGGTTGGCTGGCTTCACTGTCACTATGAGGTTGTGACTGTTGGCCACCATCATGTCTGTCACCTGAAGTGAGAGAGAAAAGAGAATGCCCGCAACACTTCCAATTAAAGGTACGTCTCAAGGTGCATGTCCCGACAATATCATGACAAGAAGAAGACATTCAGCACTCAATAAGGGTCCTTTTCATAGTTTTATTTGCCGTTCCCAGATGGAACAACAGACACAATTGAACCTTGACGGTCTTCTTCAGCGCTGAGGATCTACAAACTCACAGTGAGCGTATAGATCAGCTATTTTTGGTCAAGAGTTTTGGTGTAGAGCAGTGGTTTTCAACCAGTGGTCCCCAGCTAAATGATGGAGAGTTGGTAACAAAATGAACTCTTATAGATGCCCCTTTAACTCTCGAGAGTGTGGTCTTAATTTACAATAAAGTCTAATTAAGTCTAGACAATTGAGAGAATGTAGAAGAATTGATACTTTGATCAACATTTGCCTGTTATCTCTTCTATGGTGCCACATCAATGCAGCAATGATAGAAATGTGGACAAAACCTCTATCTAAATGGTGGTTTGTGGCTCAAATGCCCAATAAATAATGGACCTTGATGTGGAAAAAGGTTGAAAACCACTGGTGTAGAGAGAAAAAAGCAAGTATAAAGTACAGATCCAACTCGGGTTTAGACTAGAGGGTTTAAGTGGTTAAGCCTTCGGCCTTCATGGCCTCCCAGTACTTCCTACTACATGCTCTCTGCTTTGTATTCTGCCTCTGGATTGAGTGTCTCAAACCAACTGGCCTGATTCCACATTGTGTTGTGACTCAAGGAAGATTCCCTGCATGTTACAGATCCTCAGATAAAACTATAACTAAACTAGAAAGTCGCTCTCAGTGGAGCACAAATCTCTGCCAGGAGGCATGCCCTAATAACAGCAGCACTGTGTCCCTACTGTCCTATTCCCTCTCTCTCGTACACATTTATTGTCTACCTCTCTCCACCGTTCTGCCAGACTCTGTCTGTCTGACTGTCTGGCTGGCTATCATTCAAATCCCTCTCTGTGATACACAAAGTCAGTCTGGTTTTTAACTCTTTTACCGCTTCGGACGTTCCCGTTCGCCCCAATTTTGAACCCAGCTCGTTGCCAATACGAACGCTCGTTCTTTTACCTTGTCTGATGACTGTAAGCTGATGAGGGGTCGCGCGGGTGTGTACAGTAAAAACATCTCCCGTAATGCTGCTTTCAAATCTCCACCACACGTATACATCAATGATGTCCAATTCACTTCCTGGCTGTTCTCTGTGGACCTGATCTAGATTATGCATTTCTATGCTCTGAACGACGGCAAGCGGAGCCGCCCAATTCACACCTATTCTTTGCATAAGGCTGCCCTCTGCCGTCAGCTTGGCTACAGAACACATATAATAAATAAAAATAAAAATAAAATCGTTTGAAAAAAATTAATAGATCTTTTTCTATAACATCGCAAAGGTAAGCTGCTTTCTGTTGGCACCAGCCCCAATAAATAAATAATAAATCTGGCAGTAGAACTGTTAATGCCTTGTGTCAATTATGTTTGTATTAACAGTCAACCAAATGTGTTCGCTGCCCACATCCACATGACAGAGAGAGAGAGAGAGATCATCAGTAAAGATGTCCCAATCCCGTTGTCCAAAACATGTTATTTTCAACTCCAGCATGCTTGTTCACCAACTGTACTGTACATGTCTGTGATTTCAAGACAGTTTTGGTGCATTCTTTGGTGAACATAAGTACTCTTAACAATGTCAAGGGGTTTGGTTTGTTTGACACTCCTTATAGCCCCATGGGATGCTTGTCCCATAGCCTGGAGGGATGGCCGCTCTATACAGTAAATTCATAAAAATGGCATTGTTGCTGTTGAAAAACATTCAGGTTCTTGCCCTGCTGGTATAGTGTGCACAAGAAATGTGATGCTGATCGGCCTAGTTGTACACAGGATTAGGTAGGCATCATACACACACGCTCGCAATAAATTAGCCTGCGTGTGTTGTTTATTTTGAACAAGTTTCCTGTCCTGTTTCTCAGTAATCACCTGATCCAGAGATTTTCCCGCCACGTCGATGCCATTGACCTCCAGGATCTCGTCATTGACACCCAGCAGCCCTGTGCTTTCTGCCAGCCCCCCACGTACCAGCCGGGATATAAACACCCCAGGGACCTGGAGAGGTAAGGAGAAGAGAGAAGCACATGAGATCATAGGAAAGAAGTAGAGAGTACTCTACATGAGAGAGGAGATGACAGTAATGCAGTACATTTGACTGAAACAGGTCTTAAAACATCAAGCATTGTCGTTTGATATTACAGAAGCTTACATATGATATAAAAATATAGAACGGTGGAGATGATAAAAAAAGGGACGAAGACAGAAATGGAAAGTGGGAGGAAGGAATGAAACATCCGAGTTTCATCATCATTACTAATCTTAATTAAATGCACGTGTTGAAAGAACCTGCTCTTGAGCTTGGAGCCCAGAATCCCCACTGGTTGCAAATCCAAAGGGAAAGACTTTCCGAACAAAAATACAATTTTGTATTCAGGATATCGACCATCAAGAGATATTCCACCATCACCAGTGACCTTCTCTGCGTTGTCTTACCTTCTCTACCCCCTGCGATGTCACCCGTACGCTCACTCCGTCGCGGATGTAGAACCCCAAGGGTTTATGGGTGCCGTGCTTGTGGAGCCGTACGCGGCGGTGTGTCTCCGGCAAAATGTCCACGTCAATGATGGAGGAGATCTGTCGGAAGTCCTGTGGTAAGCCAATCCGTAGGCCTGGCTTGTTCTTTTGGTGGGTGGAGCCGGAGCCGGTTGGGCGTAGCCCTGTCAAGCCCAACCCCTTTTTGCGCCGCTGGAGGGAGTTGGTGAAGACTACAGGCTCGTCTTCTGGAACAGAGAGAGAGAGAGAGAGAGAGAGAGAAGTTGAGCATCATTTTCATGCACTTTGTTGTATGGCAAATAGCCAATAGCCGATCTACAATGTTATCTGCAAATCTGCAATTTCTATTATTTTATTATCAAAAAGGGATTTCTTTCGACCCCAACTAGGAATGCCAGGGTTAATGAGGGTAAATTACAAGAGAGAGACAGGCAGCCAGTCTGAGTGAAAGATTGCCTTCGCAATCTCAGGATGTACTGAGATAACTTCCATCCAGCGAGATGTGGGAGAAAGGGCAAGAGGCAGATTGAAGCATAGATACAGATAGAGGTTGAGAGAGAGAGAGATAGAGGTTGAGAGAGAGAAAGAGAAAGAGAGAGAGAGAGAGAGAGAGAGAGAGAGAGAGAGAGAGAGAGAGTACAACAGTAGAGTACATCACACCACAGTGTTGTCGTTCTTCACTTTTGTTGTGGCGGAAACGAAGGCGTTTTAGTCCACAAATATTATGCCATGGATCTAATTCCATGAACGTATCCATTACCCCAACGGTCTGTGTGTGAGGGAGTGTTTTTACAGCCTATCTTTGCAGGGGTCTATCCCAGCGGTTCTAAACCTTTTCTGGACCAGGGCCCACTTGAACATCTCAAAAGCATTCGCGGCCCACCCATCTGACCACTTAAAGTGGTTGTCAAAGTGGTCAGATACTGTAGGTGGGCTGGGCTGCATGCATCTTCAGATTCCCACACTGCCACAGAAGGCCACAGAGGCACCTCCACCATCAAACAAAAGGCCAATGCGTCTGACAAAATGAAGCAAGTCAGATAATAGAATAGGGTGAGAATAAGCACAGGCATATCCATTAAAAAAATGCTCATTAATCATTGTTATTTTATTTTATGGGTTGCATTTGTAGTCCTAAACAGCCATGTTGATGACCAACACAGGTTTTTCAATTTGTCTGATTGGCATGGAACCAATGTTCTACGCCAATCAGAACAACTGTGTTGGCCATCAACATGGCTGGTGTAGGACTACAAATGGAACCCATGAATAATAAAATATAGGGCAGACAAATACAGGGCAGATACTGCTAGGTAGGACAAGCTATGATATAGAGTAGACTCAGGGGATAACGTCATTGTCAGGAAGAAACCTTGTATGTCCAAACCATTATAAAAAAGAAATAACCTGTGTTCCAATGGATCCAGTGTCGTTACTGCCTTTATTGATAGATACAGTACTATATACTGTAGGCGATTATTCCAAACATAGGAGACGGTGTTGCATAAATTAGAAGGCGCGGCTTGTGATTGGCTGGAGCGGAGGTCTGGAGTGCTCGGCTGTGGTCACTTGGACCGAGCGGGTGTGAACGTTAACCTCTATGACTAAACCTAACCCAAACCCTAACCTCAGTAAAACGATGCCTAACCCTAACCCAAACCCTAACCATAACCTCAGTAAAACTATGCCTAACTCTAACCCTAACCCTAACCTCAGTAAAACTATGCCTAAACCTAACCCCAACCTCAGTAACCCTGACGCTGGCGAGTAGCCGACGCTGGTGAACGGAAAAGAAGCGCTCCTTCCTCCACCGTCTCCTACGTTTGGAATAATAGCATACTGTAGTAGACTGACAGGAAATGGGGAGAGAGATGGGGGAGATGACACACAGCAAAGGGCGTCGGGATCGGGACTCGAACTCGTGACATGCTGTCAGGCTGGATTATCAGCATAGGTGCCCAGACGGTTATGCCAACCGTCTGGGCCCGATGTCGTTATTACTTAGTAACAAGCTCTTGTTAAAACGTTTTAACCTTGGTCGTTATACTGTTGCAAAACTGCACACGGCGTCATGCAGAACAGGATTTCAAAGCCTAGTCATGAATCCTATAAAGTATGTATTGCCGGCACTTTCCAAGTTCCAACTGAGTCAAAACTAGCATTCACGCTAGCTCTTGTAAAAGACTAGTGATATACTCAAACGTTAAGTGACGAGGATCATTTATAAACTAGGCATTTAGCCTCAGAGCATTATGCAGGGCAGTTACAATAACCATCATCAGAACAAGTCACAAACTATGCAGTAAAATATTCAAAGAAAGAAAGTGTTCTTCCACTGGAATGGATTTAATCAGATTACTCTAATCCTATTAATTCAACCTAATCCATGGCCAGAAACCTTAGTAGAGGAGTGCAAGACTGTACCAGGAGAAATAAGACAGATGAAAACTGATGTAGGGGAGGAAAGCTTCATTAAATGAAGGGGGAGGTGTAACGGTGTTCATGTACCGGTACTATACAAAAACATAGCTCTGTCTAGGCAAATAACCACATGAAACCTAGTGTCCCTATTATGGGGGGTAACACAGCCTATCTACAAACTCACAATGCGTGTGAGAAGAGGATTGGAGTTGAGTGAAAAGGAGCAGACCAAGTACAGAGCCAAAGGTCAAGTTTACTATGTACTGTATTGAGTGTGTGTGTGTGTGTGTGTGTGTGTGTGTGTGTGTGTGTGTGTGTGTGTGTGTGTGTGTGTGTGTGTGGGTGCGTGCGTGCGTGCGTGCGTGCGTGCGTTTTATTGATAGTGTTTGTTTAGAAATATTCTGAAATATTCATATGAAAAATATCCTATTCAGAAATATTTGAAACATTTAGCCAAAAATGACAATATACCTGTAGAGGCCAGGTTGAAAGTGGTTAAGAAAAGACACTGTAGTAACATCTCTGTCTGTGGGTCCAGATGTGGAGGATCAGCGTTCAGGGTTGAGATAATCAAACAGATTAGACACACAGACAGATTACGCTAAATCTCCCATCTACTGTATAATCCCATCATTGTTATACTGTACAAGACGAAAGAATGATCTTGACATCAGTGTCACTCTCTCTCTGGAGATCACACAACATCATCTTGGATCTCAACACCATTTTGGTTTTTAGTTTTTCTTCAGAATTTCTGTATTTTCTATTTTCACATACTAAGGAATTTGACTTGGTGAGGTTGGTGCATTGCAGTGAAAAGCAAGCGATATTTACATTTACACTCAGATATATCATATATAGGTTTAGATAGGATAGTTTATATGCCATTTTTGATTAGATGCTACTTTACATAGAAGACAGACAAGAGAGATGATCTGTCATTGGTCGCTGTGGGATTTAGCCTAAATGCCATGATGTCTCCCACCTCAGTGAATTTGCTATTATGTTCCTTTGAATCTGACATTTTGTCATCGCCGCAGGCTTCTCTGTGATGTTCGAAACGCTCCTATCCTCGCGTCACCAGACTGTCGACCTCGGAGGAAAGCCTGGTATTCGTTTTAAACGGACTGTGTGATCCGGTCTAGGCATGGCAGATGACGCGACGTTGCTTTGTTTTGGTCCCCCCCCTGTTTGTTTGCCAAATCCCTATTTAAATGCTGGAGAAGTGTAGTCTTGCCAGTCGCTAGCTCGCTACGAGTTGGACTAAAAGATGGATATACCAAACAAACCTTTAAAAAAATAAGCAAAACTACGCCGCATCAAGGATTTTATTGGGTAGGCCCTAAAATTATGCCCTTGAGTGGGAATTATTTTGGGTTAAAACTGTTTCTGGTTTGATCTTTGAGGCCAAAGTGTAGTCCATCTATGACTACAAGATGACGTAGGTTGTTTTTGCTCCCAAACGAATCAGAAACCCGAAGATGTTACTGATCCCAATCTAAAACGCTACAATCAGTGGAAAACCATGAAGCCATCAAATATATACAGTATGTCAGGGGTTCTCAAACCTTTTAGCCCAAAATAAGCAAATAGGGACTTGGGACCCCCACCCTGACAAGCACTTGGAATTGTAGATCTTACATTTAATGTGACTCAGATCCACAGATAAGTATTGTGAAAATAGCAGATCTAGCATGTAAATCTGCTATTTTCACAATGTTCGCCTCTAGCTTACTTAATATTTGACAGTTTGGTCTTGAAAATCCTTAAATTGTCACTTTATAAATGTGAAGATACCCTGTATACACTTTGTTTTTGTTGTTTGTTTAACGTTGAGTGAGACATTTTTACATTAAGCTAATCATCTGGGGACCCCACAAAATAATTTGGACATTAGCCAAAAATAGATCTACAAGTTCACAGCTTGAGCTTGTAGATCGTCTATTTTTGGCAAAGAGACAGGGAAAAAGTGACCCAATTATAGTTGTCACTCTCATCCGTTTCTCTAAGAATAGAGTCTTTACAGTAAGTGGTTAATGGGCTTGGGAGGATGTAGTGAGCTAGTTGTTGTTGTAATAACACAAACAGACCAGGAGGAGGAAACGTACTGACAGCTCATGTTAAGCAATAACATTATCAATGCACAGCCATGCCTGTACTGGTACACTCCACCAACCAGGAAGTCATATCAGACTAGACTAGCCAAACAGAGTATAGAGAGGCTCGCTTCTGTGTGATTTCACATGTTTTACCCAGAAGGCACACACACAAACACACACACACACACACACACACACACACACACACACACACACACACACACACACACACACACACACACACACACACACACACACACACAATATCAGTGCAGAAGGACTTGTACAGTCTGATCCTCTTATTATCATAGAGATCCAGACAACACAAACTCCATCCCCCACCACGCAAACACGCACAGTGCTCACACACACGCACACACACACGCATCCCCCCTGGGGATTAATAAAGTGTCATCTGGCTGTACGCACACACGCTCGTACATTTGAAACATATGAAACGCAGACACACACACACACACACACGCGCGTTTAACTCCAGACTTGTATACAATAAGCCACTAGTTGCTAGGAGACCATACAACAATGGCGATAAAGACCATAGTGGCTGGTCCATTGTGCTTTGGATGTTTTTCCTTTCTAGTAACAGCAGATAGGTGAATGGGGCAACATCTATAACACAGACACTGAATCACTGAGGGCTTTCAGGGTACACAGACAACACAGCTGAGCAGTGCAGTATTGGAAATAGACAGTGATGATGGGAGTAGTGTTGTCAAAAATATCGATTTATCGAAAAGTATCGATTTTGAATATAGTATCGATTTTCAATATGACTTTTCCATAGTTTCAATAATATCGATAATATCGATATTATCAATAATATCGATAATATTGATCAGTTTTGACCTCTCGTTGGTTTACACCAACATTAATTTTATGTGTGTCCTTCCTACTTTGGCTTATTCCTAGTTATTTTAAAGGCCTATTTGTACTTAGAATGTGAAAAAATCAAAGGCAGGCCTTTAAAAAGTGCACTACCATCTACCTCAAGAAGTTCTGTATTTTTCTTTAAATAAAAATAAACATTTTTGCACTGAAATTGCTTTGGTTGCGTGGTATCGAAAATGGTATCGAGTATCGAAATGTTTCATAATATCGTATCGAAGTTAGAAATCCAGTATCGTGACAAGCCTAGATGGGAGGGCGATGCGAGGGGTTATTTTAATCCAGATTTGATCCTGATCTCTGGCGGTGTTTGGCAAAAGCTAAATCTGATCTGGGTCAAAGGGTTAAACAGTGTGTGTTCCTGTGTAAGTGCCAGCATAGATCACATACATATTGTCACTGTCGGGCAGAAACCTTGTACCTCCAAGGTTCAAATGTGTACGTTTTTTCGCTAAGTAAAACCCTCCTTCATCAGACAAGGCCGTTGCACAAAAGTAGTGAAAACAGCAGATCTACAAGCACACAACACCTCACACCTAGTTCATTTTTTTAATGCTAAAAACTAACGGTTTTGGACATACAAGGTTTCCACCCAACAACGACGATATGCAGGCATGTACAGTATGTACTACACACACACACACACACACACACACACACACACACACACACAAACACACACACACACACACACACACACACACACACACACACACACACACACACACACACACACACACACACACACACACACACACACAGCTCCTAAAGGTCAAACAGCCATCCACTGCATACTGGGGTCATATAGAAGACTTTTGGTGCTTGCAGATTGGAAATAGATCCAATGGGTCAATCCTTTGGCCTTGCCTTGCGAAACAAAAATAAATAAAGTTGGATTTGATACATCCTGCAAAAAGCTACAATCCAGTATCCACATCCCACATGCTCCGCCACACACACACACACAGCAGAACCTCTATTCAAGGTTCAAGCTTGTGCTTTATTGTTACATCTTGTGTACAGGTACACATATTATGACATTTTCACAATTATGACATTTTACATGATGATTAATTGTCACTCAAATAATTGCGATTAACGATATAATTGTGTTTTTGTCGTTGACAATTACATTTCTGTTTGGCTTTTAGGCTTTGAAGTTGCACATGGCAGATATGACACATAAATATACAAAGAAATTACAGACATATTTGACAACTTTATACTATTATAAAGAACATTGATAGTGGAAATAGACGATCTACAAGCTCACAGCGCGCTGCACACGCCAAAGGTCGTCCGGATCGGAAACCGAACCGGCGATGCCGCCAGGCATCCACACGCCTACGCGGCATGCACCTGGACCAGTAGGCCAGCGGGCGCCCCGTAAAACCTGTTTTTGTTGGGCTTCCTTCAGACAATGCAGCAGCATAGATAATAATAATAATAATTCACGCGCAAAAAAGAGAAGCAAAAAAAGAGAACACCAGCGTATGTACAGTTGCATATGATTTCCATTGTCTTTCTCTGTCTCTGTCTGTCTGCCTGTATTCCTTACTGTGTACAGCAGTGTTTCTCAACCACTGTGCCTGGGGACCTTTGGTGTGCCCCTGAGAATGGTCAAGTGTGCCCCTTGAAACTGCTTGAAAGCCAGTATTGTATTTATCATTTTAAAAATGATTTAAACTAGTGAAAACAGCCGATCTACAAGCACACAACGCCTCGCAGCTTGTAGATCTGCTGTTTTCACTACTGTTGTGCAACAGCCTTGTATGATGAAGCAGGGTTTTACTTTGCGAAGGAACATACAAATTTGAAACTTGGAGATACAAGGTTTCTTCCCGACAGTGACGATATTTACACCCGCGTATTATGTTGGTGTGCCCATGGATTCTTGGGACATGAAAAGCGTGCCCATGCAGAAAAAAGGTTGAGAAACACTGGTGTACAGAGTTGTGTGTGGGTCTCAGTGTCCCCCAGCTTGCACCCACATTATGACTTTTAGTCCCCCACCGAGGGAAGCTTATTAAACACAGCCGGAGCATACCAACTGCTGACGCAGACACGGGGGAGAGGCTAGAACATACCAACTGCTGACGCAGACAGGAGGGGAGGTAAGTCACAGAGGGGTGTGTGTGTGAGTGCGTGCGTGCGTGCGTGTGTTGGGGGGGCGGAGGAGAGGGAAGGACAGCAGATCACAGGAGTACAAGTTATGAGAGAAGAGGAGGTCACAGGTTAATGAAGGCAAGGTCAATGGGGAAATAAGCGATAGGACTGCAACTATTGATTATCTTTTTTAGCGATCATTCCATCGATCACTTTCTCTATTTGAAATGTCTTTTTAATATATACCGATGTTTCCTGTTGAGATTGACACATTTCACCCAGGTTTTTTCATCTCACTCACGTCACTTTGTCTGCTGACCATTGTGATGCAACATATTACCCATTTCTAAATTTAGACAGTAATACTTGTTGGGGTGTAACGATATAGTAAGTGAATCGAAAAAATGTGCAACGATCTACTATTTCGATATGCAAACAGCTAAATATCGTATACCGTTTGTCTTTGTATCGTATCGTATCATTTTACAATGCAAACAATCGATTGTATGGATACTAAGTACCTGTGCCTTGTATTTAGCCATTTTAATTAGAAAAATGAAAAAGATGGGTCTAATTACTTTTACATTCCGTGCACACACGCATGGGTCATGGCTGTTCTGAGCACTAGTATTGATTCACTGACATCAGCATTAATGGTGAGAGAAACACACACACACACACACACACACACACACACACACACACACACACACACACACACACACACACACACACACACACACACACACACACACAGAGATTACACCACATACCCTCTCTCTAGTCTAGGCCCTTGTACAGTAACTGTATTGTGATGTGTATCGTACCGCTATTAAATGTATCGTTACACCCTTAGTAATACTACTATTACAATGCTCCCCAAAAATAAATCGTTGTTTTTTTTTCTTTTCGAGTTTTTACGACAGTGTAAAAAAAGAAGACCTACGTGTTGCATAGCATATCTACAAGTTCACAATGCAACACGTTGGTCTTATTTTTTTGACACTGTAGCACAATGGAGCACAAATAAAGCATACTGTAACACAGCCTATCTGTATGATCTGTATGACTGAATGCATAAACTAAATGATTGTAGCATTACGCCTGTTAGCCATACGTCAACCCAACCCAACCCAACCCAACACAGACTCTCTGCTGGAGACAAATACCTGCCCTGCTACATTCCTCCTACTACATTCCTTTGATCTGTCTCCATCAGTCTGTCTCCTCTCCTCTCCTCTCCTCTCCTCCAGTCTCTACCTTTCTTTGTTATTTTCCTCTCATCACAGCCCCTCCTCCTTCCTTTATTTCTATTCTCTCTGTGTGTGTGTGTGTGTGTGTGTGTGTGTGTGTGTGTGTGTGTGTGTGTGTGTGTGTGTGTGCGTGCGTGCGTGTGGGTGTGTGTGTGTGTGTGTGTGTGTGTGTGTGTGTGTGTGTGCGTGCGTGCGCGCGTGCGTGCGTGCGTGCGTCATGTCTGTTCTGAGCACTAGTATTGATCCACTGACATCAGCGTTAATGGTGAGAGAAACACACACACACACACACACACACACACACACACACACACACACACACACGTACACACAGATTACACCACGTACCCTCTCTCTAGTCTAGGCCCTTGTAACTGTAAGTACAACCATGTTGTGCGAGTTTGAGTTTGTGTGTGTGTGTGTGTGTGTGTGTGTGTGTGTGTGTGTGTGTGTGTGTGTGTGTGTGTGTGTGTGTTTGTTTCCTGACTGGGCAGACAGACAGAACAACAGAAGGAAGAACCAGACTGCAGCCTGAAGGTATAGACACTGCTAAGCCCTTTACACGCACGCACACACACGCACAAACGCATGCACGCACGCACACACACACACACAAAGAGAAATAAAAAGAGTGATTATAGTTTTCCTCAATCATAACAGTGTATCCTATATGTATCAACCGCACTTCCGTGAACAATTGAAGAGATTCACCCTTCCACAGCCAAATGCATCTTTTAACCACTTAATGCCAAAAATAGCCGATCTACATCACGTTGTGGGCTTGTAGATCGGCTTATTTTTGACAAAATTGTTCTCCCAGAAATATGGGTCATGGGGTTCAAATGGTTAATTCCCACAGCATCAGGGCTGACACTTGTTTGGATGTTTCCACTGCAATATTTGCACTGGTTCATTAAAATGCAATTTTAGTATTTTATTTATAATGTGAGTGGAGTGCTCAACAATTCTATAGTGGAATGCAAACATGTGGGTTCTCTCCCCTGTGCACAGTACTTCAACCACTTCAACCACACAGCAGTCTCCAACATTTTCAGATCGTTGCCCAGAAAAGGGACGCTAAGGTTCATGTAGCTATCTCATACCTCATATGTCTTCTTTTCCATTTTTCTTCTTTCATTTTTCAACATTTTAAAGAAAGGAAACGTAAGGGAGAATGTTTGTGGCGTAATTAACCACAAGAACCTCAAGAGCGCCCGCCTGGGAAGGAAAAGCTCTCAGGATTGATTCCAGGCCTCTGCAATGTGTCGAAGTTTCCCTCAGCAAGACACTTAAGGTGCCTCCACACCGAAAAAACTACAGGAAACTGTTCACAGACTGCAAAGAACTGCAAAGAACTGCAAACAAGAATTGACACAGTCAATATAAAATCTGTGTTTTAGTGTAAAAAAAAGTTTGTAAAAAAAATGTTTTGAAAAAAAAAAAGTTTGAAAAAAAAAATTAAAAAAAAAAAGGTTTAGGTCCAAAAATGTGTTAAAAAATCGACCTGATGGTGGCGCTATATGGGACAGATCCATGTTGATGAGATAAGTGTAGACATACTGTGTAGCGATTTGTGTGATTTTAGGGCAAAAACTGTAGGAGCAGTATTCAAAAATGTGTTTTAAAAAATTTGGCGGGGGTCCCTGGAGCTGCGGGGGTCCCTGGAAGGGTGGAGGTTGTGGATTGGCAGACAAGGATTGTGTGTGGAAAATTTCACATGGATACATGGACACATGGACCCACACACACACACACACACACACACACGGGGGGGGGGGGGGGGGGGGGGGGGAGTGTGTGTGTGTGTGTGCAGGCGGGCGGGCGGGGGGGGGGGGGGGTTAGCCATTAAACGAAACGGGTATTTCTTACATTGATGCTCCTACATATTATCATGCAAGCACCAGTTAAAGTTACTTTCCATCCCTCATATACTGTATGCACAGTGCACATCCCATAACCCACACACTGCACATCATTTTGGAGCTCATATCTTTGAACGGGTAAGGGCTAGTTTTTATAATTAAGTAAAAGTATCAATTCTGCAATGTAGAATCACTCTGTTACAAGTAAAAGTCCAGAATTACAAATGTACTTGAGTAAAAGTACAAAAGTATTGGTATCCAAATGTACTTAAAGTACCAAAAGTAAAAGTACAAAATGTTTGAAAATAGCAGATCTACAAGCTCACAACGCGTCGCACCGCAATGCGTTGTGAGCTTGTAGATCGGCTATTTTCAAATAGCCTTGGTATAACATAGGGCTAAAGTGGTTTATGTATGTTTTAAACTGTAGTTATTGCTTTGTAGATTAGCATTATTGGGCTAAATGTAAAGACGCTACGCTGCGCCAACCATGAATTCAACACAATCTGCTGTTGAGCAGTTTAACCAATTTGCTCCGTACGTCTACACAAACGGTCAGATTACAAAGATAAATTGCTTAGTGAAGGCTCACGGATGTCACCATAGGGTACGCTCCAGCAGAATGTCCCGTAATGATCGTATTATTTAAAGAGGAGCATTTTAATCCGATCGGTCGTTGTTTCCTTAAAAAGGTATTAATGTATCTAAGTGCAGTACACCTCGCAACCGATGCGGTCGCATGGCTGAAAAACAACAGAAAATGACGTCTGATCGGATTAAAATGCTGTTTATTAAACAATAAGAAAGATACGGGTAATTCTGCTTGAGCGTACCATACTGTGACATCTGTGAGACTTCAGTAAGCACTTTATCTTTGAAATATGAACGTTTTTGTAGACGTACGTAGCAAATAGGTTTAACTGCTCAACACGAGGTTGAAGTGAATTTATTACGTGCCCTATCTAAATTGGTCGGGCTAACAGTGCTAAATGTAGCATAATCAGTGTTTGTGTAACTTCAGTTAGAAAGATAATCTGACGGTTCTGACAGACTTAACCTCCTCGCGTTGTGAGCTTGTAGAAGAGCAAAAATAGAGTTGGGTCGCCGTTTTATTCCATGAGTAATTGTGTATAACATGCCTGCGTTAGCCTGCAGCTAGCGCTAGCTAGCGTTAGCCTGCAGCTAGCGCTAGCTAGCGTTAGCGTTAGCCGTTAGCCACACATCCAGAATAGTCTAATAAGTCAATTTTCCAACGGCGAGTGAACGATTGCATTACGTGTCCTTCATGGATTTTTTTCCCCCTGGCTGTCAATGTTTTTATTGTCCAAAAAGAAAACGTTCTGAACGTTAAAACTAGATAGTTTTACGATCATGACAATGTTGTCAATGCTAAGTCAATGCTAAGCAGGGACAACAAACATTTGAGTACTTTTGCCAACACTGCTAATTTCCCCCATAGCCTGGAGGAGCGGTAAGGGCGCTCCTGGGGTACTGTCCTGCGATTGGCCCTTAACTCAGTACCATGTGACATGGGATAGCCAGTCCAGAAGAGGTACCCAACGGTCGCTAGAATCTCGTCTAAGAAAATGAGCTGATGAAAGAAATCTGTTACACAGATTTAAAAACTAAGCAAATTGAATTTTCCAGCCGACTGTATGCAGACTGTAATTACTGTACAGTTTTG
Organism: Nannobrachium achirus; assembly: GCF_963921795.1. Lineage (NCBI taxonomy): Eukaryota > Metazoa > Chordata > Actinopteri > Myctophiformes > Myctophidae > Nannobrachium > Nannobrachium achirus. The sequence goes on from NC_137820.1 coordinate 54,909,109, forward strand.
CGCATGCGCACTGTGTTGCCATATCGGCTCGTTACAAGCGACTTTGAGCCTGTTTTCCTATAATGTTGCTAGTTGTGGGTTACTTTTGTTTGGGCATGTTTCTGAATTGTAGTTGCTTATTGGGCCTTGCTTTCAACATTCTTTTAGAAAATAGCTAATGTAATAGAGCTCAATAGGTGAAACTGGATGCTTCTTTAGGCCTTGTTTTCATAGACCTGGTCGCTTGTTTAACTCACAGAATCTGGCAACCGGGGAGCAGAAGCGGAGATGCTTCCTGTCCGGTGTTTACTTCTCCTCACACCAAAACAACACACATCACTATTACTAGCGTTGCCTTGGAGTTGATTAGTATAGGAAATTGAGAGTTGAGATTGTGAATATGCTATTTAGTTAAAATATGCAACGGGAAAATGTCTCTGGCTTATTTAGGCTTGGTTTTGCTGCAGCAGTAGCAAACTAATGGTCCATTACAACTCGCTACAATTCACCGACGTCCAGGGGCGACTCTACAAAACTGAGCAAGTCCAGTCTTCCAGTTTTCCGTCGATACTGGTCAATAGCGTTCCCGACCCGCTGCCGAAAACCTACCGATGAGCTCCCGTTCGGCCTTTAGGCCATGGCTATATGGAGCTGGATTTTTCATATATCCCGGTTTTTCAGATATCCACATAGAAAAATATCTAGGTCCACACGAGAAAGATATCTAGGTCTAAAATAATCTGAGTCCCCAGACCTCCACTGGGGGACAAGCACACACACAGTAAAGTCTTAAGAGATATCCGGGTACCGTGTCTACACGTATCCAGTGAATCAGATATTTTTCAATGTCTTCACTTATTTATCCGGTTTAAAAAATATCCAGCTTCGCGGCCGAAATATCCAGCTTCATGTGGCTGCAAGCCCCAACAGCACAAAAAATGTCTAGCTTCAGAAATATCCAGCTCCGTGTAGCCACCCCTAACTGCTCCCCCCTTCCAGCTCCTCTGTGGGCAGCACTGAAGCATGAAAAAGGTACATCAAAAATAATCTCTGGCTTAGTACAGAGTACAGACCCTTGGGGGACTACGGTCAACCAGGCAAGTAAATACAGTTTTAGTGGTTAAGTATTATTATTCCGTGCATAGTATACTAGAAACTATCAACATAATACTTTCCCGATGTTAAATAACACTTTACTTCACAATATGCTGCAGATGAGAGACTCTGACTCAACATGTTTGTCCAAGAGGAGGCCATTTTTTTGTATATTTTTAGTGTACAATGAAAGAGGTTTCATTTCATAGTGAATGTGTAATAATAATATCATCCCATTGCTGTTGGCAGTGCACTTTCACATTATGGTAACAAACTACTTCATGATGTATATTTATAATATCAACAAACCTTGGCAATATTTCTATACACAACAATAGAACTTTACTCATCTACAGTCTGGCTATTTAATCCACTTGGTGATATGACAGATGGCTGACTGGCTTTTTGACTGAATAGCTGTCTGGCTGTTTTACCCCGCTGTCTGTGTATAATGAATGAATGAATGAATTAATGAATGAATGAATGAATTAATTAATTAATTAATAATTACCAATAAATTCGGTTTCAGCATCACAAGGAGCGCGGGGGAGGGGAGGGGTTAGGTGTAGGGCTGTCACGATTATGACATTTTTAAAAAAATAGTGGAACTAGCCGATCTACAAGCTCACAACGCGTCGCATCGCGACGCGTTGTGAGCTTGTAGATCTGCTATTTCCACTATTTTTTTTAATGTTTGAACATATATAAACATTTTTCAACACGATTATGACGATTATCACAAAATAATTGCGATTATGTCAAATAATTGCGATTATGTCAAATAATTGCGATTAGACGATTATGTAATAATTGTGACAGGCCTAGTTAGGTGTCTTGCTCATGGACACTTCGACACATTGCTGGAGCTGGAATGGTACCTGGGACCTCCAGTGTCCAAGGCAGGCTCACTAACCATTCAGCTATAGCTATGGCTATGGCCGTATTATGGTACAGTGTGCAGTAGTTTATTAAAAAATCACACTTGTGTGAACTGAGCGGTGGTGTGTGTGTGTGTGTGTGTGTGTGTGTGTGTGTGTGTGTGTGTGTGTGTGTGTGTGTGTGTGTGTGTGTGTGTGCAACAGCGCCCCTCCCTTAACATGTGTGGTCAGAAAAGGTTACTGCAGGCTACGGACACGGAGACAGACATACAGACAGACAGACAGACAGACAGACCCACACACACGGCCACGTATAGGAGCGTTGTGACCACCGCTCAAAAAGAAAGGAAAAAAAAACTAAAAAACATGTTACTGAATTGTGGAACTGGGGTTAATGATAAGGTAATTTGTCACATTGGTTTATTATTACAGAGCACAGGGAACTGATGGAGTCAACTACTAACCACATTAACCTGTCCAAAGCATTAAAAAACATGATTTTCAAAAGCTTAAAAAGATATTCTATAGATATGTTCACAATTAAAAAGAAATGCTAAAATAGCAGATCTATGCTCACTATGTATCGTATTGCAAAATGAGGCACTTTCGGCCAGTTGACTGAATGGAAAAGATTGGCAACAATTAACTAAGGTCCTTGGCTTGCTGTTTATGTTAGGTGAATGGTTGACTAGCAAGGTACCTGATTGTATTTACTACATACTGTTTCATTAATGGTGGCTGAAAAATATGATTCACTTTCTTAACAAGTATACTTGTACAGTAATAATAAATGCAAGCGCCCTGTCTCTCTCTCTTTGGATTTGTGCATAGGTTTTTATGCGTGTGTTGTATGTATAATGTATTTGTTTTATCCCCTTGTGTATGAATGACGTGTGACGTGTGTGTGTGTGTGTGTGTGTGTGTGTGTGTGCGTGCGTGCGTGCGTGCGTGCGTGCGTGCGTGCGTGCGTGCGTGCGTGTGTGTAACCATACCCCCCTGCTATGCCCACCATCTGGGAGGTGAGGTGTGGCCATATGTTTGTATTAAGTACACAATGGAACCTGACAGGAGAGATGAGCCAGATTTTTTACTTCATCATTCAAATAGCATTGCAATGCGTTGTCAGCTTGTACACCAGCTATTTTAGGCGCATGATATCATCGTATGACAAAGCATCAATTTAGCAATAGGGATTATGTCATGCTATCAAAGACCTTTGTTTTGAAGAATGACATGGACACAGAAACTGAAATAAAGAACTGTGTTTTAGGAACTACACTGCAATGTGCTGACTCTATTTCATATTTTTGCTGATATATTATATTTCTCTCCAGTGCCTTCCCTAAATGTGTGTTCAGAGCCTATATCTCTACTCTTTTTTACTGAGAACAAGGAAATGTTTGCACATACAGTATATGAGGGGATATGCAAAGTATGAAATCCAATTATGTTATGGTACGAGTACACTACATATACATACTGTCTGCCTAATGCAGAAAGTACTGTATCTCCAAGACAATGCCATGTACATTTAGATTTACATGGTGATTAACTAGATTCTAATCCAAGTTCATTACGAATTCCTTGAAGAGTTCATTCTTGGCAGCCACAAACGTCCTGTGATTGTGAATCCCACTCCACAACCTCCAGTCCAGACAGTATCATTTCTCCTCTCTCCCCTCTCTGTCTGTCATCTGGTTAGGTGTCACTTAGGTGTCACTTAGGTGTCATGAATAATTACACTTTAATGGCTACAAGCTGCTCCGCCTCGTTCTTATAGACTTAAGCCCTATAAAAATAACAACAATAATAAAAAAGAAATGTGTTGCATCATGACATGTTGTAAACTTGTAGATCTGCTTTTTTAAGATTTGTTTTGAGGATTTTATGCCTTTATTGGTAGGACAGTAGACTGACAGGAAATGGGGAGAGAGATGGGGAGTGACAAGCAGCAAAGTTTGTCAGGATCAGGGCTCGAACCCGCGACACACTGTCAGGCCTATGTGGTATGTGCCTGGACCGCTAGGCCAGCGGGCGCCCCGCTTTTAGAGATTTGTTTTTGGGCTTTTATGCCTTTATAGGACAGTTAGACTGACATGAAATGGGGGGAGAGACGGAAATAGGAGGAGAGACAGGGAGTGACATGCGGCAAAGGTCGTCTGGATCGCGAATCGAACCAGCGACGCCGCCAGACATCCATGCCTAATATGTGGCAATGCCTAAGTGGTATGCGCTCGGACCAGTAGGCCAGCGGGCACCCCGGCGCCCCTAAATTTAAATGTTCCTGCAGGACAGGAATGCCAGGTTGAAAGTGTTTTTAACTGCCAGCTGGCGACATCAGCAACTACTGTAGCAGAGACATTATGTTCATTTGACCCCTCTATAACTCCCTCCTGGGATAATTACTGTAGTTTATATACACAACCTCTCTCTCCCTCAACCTCTCCTCTCACCCCCCCCTCTGGGTGTATTCGTGTTACATCAGTTTCAAGCCTGCAGTGTCAGCCTCCCCCCTTAGCCTGTGATTGTTGCCAGGTCTAGTCAGCAGGGACACCTGTCCCATTAACCAGTTGCAATGTTGTGGACTGTGAGGTGTTGTAGACCAGGGGTTCTCAAACCTTTTTAGGCTGTGACCCCCAAAATAAACATATTTGAACTGGGGACCCCCACCTTGACAAGCACTTGGAATTGTAGGTATTACATTTAAAAATTTCACAGATAAATATTGTGATTATAGCAGATCTACAGTACATGCTCACAACGCGCTTCGCACTGCGAGGCGTTGTGAGCATGTAGATCGGCTATTTTCACAATGTTCGCCTCTTGCTTACTTAATATTTGACAGTTTGGCCAGTTTGGTATTAAAACAGTCTTGAAAGTCCTTAAATTGTCACCTTATAAATTTGCAGATACCCTGTATACACTTATACTGTATGTTGGTTTGTTTACCGTTGAGTGAGAACCCCAAGTTTGAGAACCACTGTTGTAGACTATATATACATCTGTGGGGTTATGCAACGTTGCTCAGGATAGGTTTGAACTGAAGAGTGCCATGAGAGGGCAATGTATTGGATTCACAGCAGGTGTAGAGAGCCCGATTTAACCCAAACATCTGTGATAGGAGGAGGCACCTGCTCCGTGGCCCCAATGACACATCATAGCTCCCCATCCAACACCCTCTCTGTCTTCTACTAACGAGACGGTGCATAAATAGCTGCTTGTTGAAAGATGAGGGGTAACTGCATCGCATCCAGCTAGAGTACCGCCACACTAACATAGATAGAATGACAAGACTATATGTACTCATTTCATACGTGTTTACAGTATCTGTTATCAATATGGAGGTACAACTACTACAGTAGATAAAACATATATCATTGAATTAGGCCTACTTATTATTAAGTGAAATTTACTGAAACCCATATGACCATTGAATACTGAAATAAACATGCAGGCAAAGTTTGTGTGCTCGCTTTGCAGTTCCCTTTTTGTATGCTGTAGTAAACTTTAGCAGTCACAGCCTATTCAATTTGTATGCGTGCCTGCCCACGCTTGGTTGGTTTTCTCAAGATGTTCCATGGCCAAAATATTAATATAATAATAGTGATTGAACTGACAAGGACAAGATCTTCACACTCATCACCTACTCTCTGTCTTTGATCTCTGTCTCTTGAGTCATATCTCTCTGTACCTCTGTCTCTTTGTGCCCCCTGCCCCCCTCCCATCTCTCTTGACTGACTGACTGACTGACTGGTTCCTATTGTTATGGTGATGGTCTGCATACTTAATGCATACCTGTTTTCTCAAGTCAAGTGGAACCAGTCTCTCTCCACACACACACACGCGCATATGCATACGCATACGCACACGCACACGCTCACACTCACGCTCACGCTCACACTCACACACACACACACAAATAATCTTTGATCTCCTTTCAGACAAGGTACTACTGATTCATGTGCCTTGGCACACTGGGCAGGTGGAATGCTCTGGCTTCAGATGCAGCAATCTGAGCCTCCATGGTTACAAGACAAACCAAACACACTATAGTCATACATAGTTACATATCCTACACACATACATAATTACATAATGACATAGTTACATACACACTCAGTCAAGCTTGGGAGTGCTTGCACCGCTAAAAAATATGGTGTTGAATATTGCATTAATTTGTTTCAGCACAAATGTCTTTAGCTTAGCATGCCAAAAAGATTTAGGGGTGCACAAGTTATATGTGGTTGAACGATTATCTTTGCACAATCTCAAATGTTGTGAGCACACTCTAGTATCAATGACACATACTACCATACTGTGACGTGTCTATGCAGAGACAATCAGAATGCCTGTGATTGGCTTTCATGTTTATCCTGCATAGATAGTATGTTTCATTATTTGAGAGATCTGTGAACATGTGCGGTGCAGATGGGCTTGTTTGGGCATGGTGAGCTACCTATCTCTCTCTCTCTCTCTCTCTCACACACACACACACACACACACACACACACACACACACACACACACACACACACACACACACACACACACACACACACCACACACACACACACACACACACACACACACACACACACACTCCTCTCTCACACAAACAGGGCATAGCTTAATGAAATGAACTGCTCGCCTCAAATGCACCGCTCACTTCAAATGATTTTAATTTATGAGCAAAACCAACAATTAATATTTTTAAAACATATTTGTTTACAGTCCATCTGTCTTTGTATTTGGTCTATTAATATTTGATTTCGTCCTCTCTCATTCTGCAGTACAGACATCCATCCATCCATCCATCCATCCATCCATCCATCCATCCATCCATCCATCCATCCATCCAGAGACAATAGATAAGACGGGTGGGAGGGGTCAGGCTGCACTACTGACAGCTGCACTAGCATAAGAATATATTTCTATACATGGAAAGCATGCATGCACGCACACTCACACGCACGCGCACACACTCCTCTTTCTCACTCACTCTCTTTCTCTCCCTCTGTCTATTCTAAGACATATTGACATGCATGGAAGGAGGCACATCATATAACATATTGTACATGAAAGCACACAAGCGCGCACACACACACACACACACACACACACACACACACACACACACACACACACACACACAGTGCGAGCAGCTGTGATGTGTGCGTAGTATGCGTACGAGTTATTTCTGGAGGCTTATTTTTCCCTGAACCCTCTGGCAGAAAGAACATAGAATACAGTTTGCTCCATTTCTCTCTTTCTCTATCTCTGCTACTCCCCCCCCCCCCCCCACACACACACACGCTAGGACATCCATTTGCGGGTACAGTTAGCTTAGTGTGTCTATGTGCAGTTGGCATATCAGTTGACATAAAAGCATGAGTGTGTTGCATGTTTTTGCAAGCATCCTCACACCTCTCTCTGTGACAGCTTACAGCTTCACCACAGCACACACGCTTACATTTCATAGCACACAGCTCACATTTTCATGGTCTAGTGTCTGTGTCTGTCTTGAGTATTTTTGTATTTGTACTGTACTGAGACTTGCATATAGACTTGGATATGATATGATATAGTACTTTATAGTCAGTTCACAAGCTGCATTGATGCTGAATATTAGAAATACTGTTGCACATTGGCATATGGCACGTTGTTGGGAGTCCATTAGTATACACTTAGGGCTAGGTCTAGCTGCATTTCTGATAATAATTATTGGCACGCATTTGGTACAGTATGTCCATCACAAGCTGCCATGGTGATGATGACCCCTGGTGTGTGTATTTTCTTCATTTTGTGTCTCTAAGAGCTGATAATTAAGAACTAACCAAGAAGGGTTACTTCTGTTGCATTCATAATTTATGTAACAGGTCAAAGGAAGTGTACGTTTGAACTTTCATGGCCTTGTGTTGTGATTTGAGGTTGATACAGTACAGTGTATAGGCATTGCAGACAGAATGGCATACGGTACATACACACGAGGCAGCCTTATGACACTAGAATGCTTCATGACTCATGTTTAAGGGTTCATGCTTTTTAATGTTGTTTTATGTTGTGTTCAACTTTCTTTTTTTCATAGAATGACATACTCACCAATACCAGCATTTTAGGCAGTATCGGCAGCTTTTCCGATACTGGTATTGGTATCGGAACAACTCCAACAACAACTCCAACTACTACAAAATAAGGTTGCCGGTGACGGGAACTACAGATTAGAAATTGGGAATAAAATGAAAAGACAATCTAACTAAAACAGTTGATTAGAAGAAGAGAAAACAACAACAACAACCAGGTGGCTCATGTGTGGTTTGGTGGGGTGGGTTCTAGATCATGATTCATTACATTTGAAAGGGGGAAACCAGCATAGGACCCCGCCTTAAGGTCTGAGGGCACAGCCGCTTCAAGATCAAAGAAGGTTTCCCAGACACTGACTGGATTCAGTCCAGTTGTGTAAGCCAGACTACTTAATTGGTTCAATTCTACACAATACGTTGCTTTTCTCTTCTCCAGGTTCATATGTTTTGCTATCGTTTCCATTGCATTCTACTCCAGTGGCCATTGTTGTGAAGGACAAATGGAGCATTTTTACTAACTATAGGCCAATAACGTGCATGAGCGCATGCACTCGCAAACACACATAATACTGTAGGATTCTTGCTGACACATTAGCTCGGCCTTGGTGAAAGCCATCAGGTTCCGTAACGCCTGACACTGTGGTTCCCCTGACACATCACTGTGACATCACAGGTCACATCACAGTGATGTCAGATCGTCAGAGCAGGGAACTCCATATATGGGTATAAAATGCTGACACATCAGTCAGATACTCAGAGCAGGAATCTCCATATATGGGCATAAATGTATGTTGTCAGACGACAGAATCCAGATATGGCCAAGACAGATGGCGCGACCTCTCCCTTTAGGGCGAGGTCGCTTTTCACCCTTAGGCGTCTTACTGGTACTAATGTAGTCCCACTGTACTAGTATAGTACCAATGTAATACTAATGCTGCGTACATGCAGACTGGGGGACTTTGATGGTTAAAATGTAAGAACCCTAGCTACGTCCTCATGTCAACCTTTCACCCCAATTTTGTAAGTACATTTACACACACGCGTCGTAAACAAGCACGCGCAAGCACGTGCACGCACACGCACACACACACACACACACACGCACGCGCACACACACACACACACACACACACACACGGTGGTGACAGTGAATGGTGTTGTTATGATTGATGTAGCCTTTTAGAATGAGCTCATCCCACTGAGTGGCTAATGGCGTAAAACAGCAGATGGTCTCCTATCTATCACAAACACACTCTTTCTAGCACGCGCGCACACACACACACACACACACACACACACACACACACACACACACACACACACACACACACACACACACACACACACACACACACACACACACACACACACACACGCACACGTACATATCCGGGGAAATCTTGCTCTTTCGAACGACCATCATTTCGACAACGGAGCGCCGGGAGGGTTAGCGACTTACCCAACGGAGGTTAGGTTTAGGGTAAGGGTTGGGTTTGGGTTTGGGTGTCGAAAAGATGACACGTAGAACAGCGAAACACTCCCACATATCCACATTTCAACATACAAACAGAAGCTATACTGTGCATATGAATGCACACTCACACACCAGTAGAGAAAGGAAAATACCCCCCCCTCCCAACACAAACACACGCACTCACACACACAGGGCATCAACTCTGTTGAGCCTTTGTTAAATCTCTCTTTCAATGTGGTCTTACTCTCTTCAACGACCGTCTATGGAGCTAGAGAAATACAGAGATACAGTCAGACATACAGAGGCAGGGAGGAATGCAGCAACAGAGACAAAGAGGCCGACAGATTGAAAACATGTAGTGAAACAACATGGAGGTAGAGACTCAGTGTTGGGTATCGTTACTTTTTATAGTAACTCGTTAGGTTACATCGTTACTGCCTTTAAAAACGAATCCTTTACATTACTACGTTACCCACTGAGAAAAGTAACTTGTTAGGTTACTTTTTCCGTTACCGACCATTAAAACCCACCTGCGAGGAAGTTTGGTAAACATAAAATAGATCAGGCTAGAGTGTTATGGAGCTGTCAGCTGTGCGTAGCTACCTGCAGCTTGAACGTGGATAATGTAATGACATTGATCCTTTCACCAGTAAATCCAAAAATAGTGTGAATCCTTCCACAGCCTTACTAAAGGGCTTCTCTCAAGCTCTGCCATGTCGTGCGCGACTGTAAATTAATGTAAATAATACACGCACAAATAAGTTCTCCTTATGTCGCCAATAGATGACCGTGTAACCCGGGCCGGTGTTACAACAAATTTCGTGAGCTGTCGTAAACTGTAGAATGACTACGCAACCACCACAGACTGCAACACATTTCTGGTCGGTCACCCTTTTCCGTGTAAAAATGCAGGCCATGCATGCATGCCTCCTCAGGCTCATTCATTCAGGAAAAAGCAAATGTGTCAGATGGATTCTTTTTCCTTTGTGGCAACAGAATAAAGAACAGGGTCTTATATGTCTTAAATGTAACTAATTAACGCTGTTATTTTTGGAAAATGTAACAGGTAACGATCCTACTAAATTGCAAAAGTAACTCGTTAAGTTACTCCGTTACCACCAAACGTAACAGCGCTACGTAAGGCCGTTAGTTATAACGCCGTAACACCCAACACTGGTAGAGAACGCAGCATGAAAAAGAGACTCGGTGGAGCACAGGTTAAAGTGTGGAAAAGATAGAGAGAGAGGGAGAGAGAGAGAGAGAGAGAGAGAGAGAGAGAGAGAGGAAAGTGTGAGTGAGCTCAGCTCAGCTAAGCCCCTGTGCAGGGAGAAAATTTGAATTCTTATTTGCCTTGAAATAGAAGCAGAGAGCTTGATAAGGCTTTGAGGCACGTGCAAACATTTCACATTTCAGTGCCACATGCTGTACACACACACGCACACACACACACACACACACACACACACACACACACACACACACACACACACAGTAACAGTCTCACACACACACACACACACACACACACACACAGTAACAGTCACACACAGTCACACACAGTAATGTGTTGACGTGGTGGTTAATAAAGCAATAAGCCTCAAGAGCAAGTGCTTGGCAGTGATTTCATAACAGTTAACAGGCGTGTTTAGGCCTACAACAACCCCCTTATCTGTAAGGGGTTTAGGCTTCTAAACCACCTGAATGACCTTAGGGAACATACAACTATATGAAACTTCTCATTAGCGCCCCTCCTTTACTGTAATGCGTGTGTATGGTCAGCAGAAGTATTGCCATGATACGGACATAGCCAGCCACATACGGACATACCCACTCAGAGCAGTGGCTTCACCACACCACAAAACAGTACCCACTACCTAATGCCTCCCTGCTTGGAACACAGCATCAAGGGTTGTATTGGTGTACTGTACTTATACATGAAGCTGCCTCAAGCTACAGAAACAGGAGATGGGCTTGTAACCTATGGGCCACATGGCTCAGGAACCATTGGTTCCCAAGGCTACTTTACTCACTTACTTACTTTACTCCTTTTATAATTTTGTTTGACAAAGACATAAACTTAGCCTGGTGTCCAACTTACATACAGTAGCATGTGTGGATATTAGCCTGAAGTGTCAAACATCATGAGACATACAGTACAGCAGCATACAATGCATGGATATTAGCCTAAAGTGTCCGGCATCATGAGATATAGCATACAATGTATGGCTAGTAAGACCAGTTGTCCCATAATAGAATATTCCTTTCTTTGTATGAATACAAGGTGTTGTATGTATGAATAGTATTTTACTCGAGGGATAAATCATTGTGTGAGCATATGTTTGTTGGGTATAATTATTCAAGCAAACTCTGTACTAACGAGGTGCTTGCTGGTTCCTGAGGCAAAATGCAGATTAACATTTATAATCCATTGTGAGTGTATGCACCACGTGTGTGTGTGTGTGTGTGTGTGTGTGTGTGTGTGTGTGTGTGTGTGTGTGTGTGTGTGTGTGTGTGTGTGTGTGTGTGTGTGTGTGTGTGTGTGTGTGTGTGTGTGTGTGCAATCTAATGCCTTGGGGTGAAGTGAGATTGTAAACATGTCTCAACATTTTGCTGGTTGTTTGTTTGTTGAATGCATCATCACACACTGACCATCCTGTTTAATAGTGCTCTATTAAACAGGATGTTGGTGGCTGAAAGTGCACGTGCGCGTGCGCGTGTGTGTGTGTGTGTGTGTGTGTGTGTGTGTGCGTGCGCGTGCGTGCGTGCGTGTGTGAGAGTGCATCCCTCTCTCTGAAATAGCCAAATAGATGCTTTCTACTTCTCTTCAGCCTGACTCATCGTTCTCTGTCTCTGTCTGTCTTTTGCCCCTCCTGTCATTCATTGACTCTCTTTCACCTGAAACCACAATTCATTCTTCATCCTGTGGCCATGGAGGTAATCTGATTAGAGTTGGGTCTGTCTGTAAATCTTGAACAATGACAGCCTATTCTACTCGATAACAGATTAGAGAGAGAGAGAGAGAGAGAGAGAGAGAGAGAGAGAGAGAGAGAGAGAGAGAGAGAGAGAGAGAGAGAGAGAGAAATTGTTTGTGTGTGTGTGTGTGTGTGTGTGTGGGTGTGTGTGTGTGTGTGTGTGTGTGTGTGTGTGTGTGTGTGTGTGTGTGTGTGTGTGTGTGTGTGTGTGTGTGTGTGTGAGAGAGACAGAGAGACAGAGCGAGAGAGAGAGAGAAAGAAAGAAAGAGATTCAGTATACTGCAATATAAACCAGGGTAACAATTATTGAATACGAGCTGTAGTGTGTGCACAAAAGACATGGATGGGGAGAGACATGCATGCATGGAAAGTAAGATGAGAGAGGCAAGGCAACTAGATTGAGGCAGACACATAGATTGAAAAGATAGAGCGGAAGACATAAAAGAACGATATGGGAAAGGAGAGCTCGGGGAGGAGGAGATAGGAGTGGAGAGGAGTTAATCTGGGCAATTCAATAGTAAGGAAACATGCCGGAGCACATTCAATGCACGCCTGCATCTCATACAGATGAGCAACTTTCATTCATTTCATATTCAAGACAAATGAGCAACTGATACAATAGGTGTACTGGTGTTAAGAGAACACGTGGAAATAGCTTTGGTTTGGGGGGACTAGATGTAATTTCATGGCTCTCTGGGTTAGAGCTAGATGCACCACGTGAATGCATAATAGAACACTGGTTCTCAACGTGGGGTACGGGGACCTCCAAGGGTCCTAAGGGTCCCCAGCTGTATAATTGAGATAGGAACCCTTTAGAACAAGGGTCTTCAACAGGGGGTCCGGGACCCCCAGGGGGTCCTCAGAGTTACTACAGGGGGTCCTCCAAATCCTTGTGTGACTTTTTTCCCCCCTTTTTTATATTAACCACTTGAAGCCTAGCGTCCATATTCTGAGAACTTTAGCCAAAAATAGCAGATCTACAAGCTCACAACGCCTCACAACGCGAGGCGTAGTGAGTTTGTAGATCGGCTATTTTCGGCAATGTGATCTATGAAAAGGCTGTGTGGGTCCCTGCTTCATCTCTCTCTCTCAACTAAGGGATCCTCGGCCCTGCTTTAGAACCTCTCAGGATTTGGCCTAATGCACAAACACACCTAAACTGTGGGTCTTTGAAATTAGAAAGGCTATAAATCACTACTACAGATTTTGGTCAGGAGTAACATGATTCCCAAATGATACATGAAAGCAGATGGAGCTGTGGGGAGGAGCAGCAGGAGAGCATACGGATGGTGACCTAACAGGGGTTCAGTTTGACATGTAAATGTAAATGCATGACATTAGGGCTACAACTATTGATTATTTTTCGATTCATGGAATAATCTTGAAGTGTGTTTTTTCAGGAAATGTTTTGTAATCTTTTTTAATCAATGGATCAACAATTGTTTTTGAATTGACTAAAAAAGAGAGAGAGAGACCAACCATTTAGTGAATAATCAGGTGGTGTTCTTTACTGGGAATAAAGAGTGTTTGATGATGGGAACAAAAAGGTCCCAGCGGCAGAGCCTCAAGCTAACATCAACACACTCAAGACTAGCAAGCCAAACAGGTAGAATATCCTAAGAGAAAGAAAACTGTGATGAGGGAGGCTTGGGGTGGAGGCTCATAATGTGTATTTGTGGAAGCAAAGCAACTATATGCAAACACAAGAGAATCCTTGATTATTCAATCATGGTTTTTCATATATAGTTTGTGTTGCTTCCGGCAGCATGTCTTTCTTCAATAAATAATATTTTTTACTATAATGCTTGTTTCTATTTGTTTGATTGGATTTCCACCAGGCGGCCGTGTGCGTGGAAGGTCTCAAGAAATTCAGCCAAATACACTATAGTCTAGATGTTGAGTGTGAGTACTACTCATAGCCACACTACACATACTGCACAGGGTTCCAGCCAATGCAGGAATAATTCAGCATTCAACCACATGAACCCTACTGTCTCTGGACATGTCATGATAGGCGAACCTTTGGCGATAATATGTTCGAAAAAGATATTTAGTGTCGAAAAGTATAGAGTATAATAGTATATAGTCAATGAAGTATAGAAGTGTGAGTGGTTAAAGGCCACTTCACAATCCCAGAGCCACACACCGACGCAGTATCGATGCATGTGAAGGGCTGCCCATACCACCAACTGAAGGTCGCACTGCCACTCTCTGCAAGAGCATTTTCCTGCTCCCAGGATTGAGCAATATAACCTTCTTGTCTTACCTCTCTTGGTTATGATGATACGAAGTAGGGGATTGGCGGAGGAGACGGCTTTGTGGAAGTTGTCATCGTTGTTGATGGGCAGCAGGTCGCCGTGGACATCGGCGTATCCCAGCAACACGTCAATACCCGGGATGCGGTGGACGGTCTGAAGGAGGCGATAGAACTCCAGGAAGCCACCTGGACCGTTTCTCTTCAGGGCAAACCGACGGTACTCTGCCTCGTACTGCAAAGACATGAGAGCAAAGTTACCAAGGAACTGCATGTGAGTCCATGAGCTATATTTTCTTCCATGCCTTAACTTACCTAAACTTCTTTGCCTCTTTTTACTATTTTGAAAAACATTTAAAAATACTTCAAATAGCTGATCGACATGTTGTGAGCTTGTAGATCAGCTATTTTTAAAAATGTTTTTCAAAATAGTAAAAAAAGGAAAAGAAGTTTAGGGATAAGTGGTAAGGCATGGATGAAAATATGACCCTATGTGTTGTTGCAGTTAAAAGAATAGAAGCACTTCACTGATTTTCAATCTCTGTGTCTTTATTGTAGAGCCTAAATGATTCATCCATTATTTTACTTTTTTGGTGACATCGATATTACACAAATCTGTAGCCAATGTGTCTCTATTTTGGGCATGTCATTATAGGCCAAGATGCATAAAAAAGCAGATCTCCAAGCTTACAATGCCTTGTGTTGCGACTGCTGTGAGCTTGTAGATCAGGCTGTTTTATTCTTTGCAGAGTGCAGAGGCTAAAGGATTGTCTGGTTGCATCCCTGCAGGTGTTTTTAGTCACTCTAGCTGCAGTTGCTCTTCTCAGGGCACACAGCTTTGATTGACAACTGCCTCACTCCTGGCCAATTTACCATATCCCATATCATCATTCTTTTTTGGCCCATAGATTTTTGTGACACCATAAAGCAGTCAGCATAGCTCCACCCAGCTATCATCCTGACTCGAGGTGTTCCTGTTTAAAGTGTTCAGGGTCATTAAGGCCCCGGCTGGCCCTGGACACTACAAAATCTCCCACTCTTCCCTACATCTGTCTAAAAGATGTTGCTGCTAGCTATGGGGAACTTCATGACTCACAACATTTTCACCCTTATTCGGTGTACACTAATAGCTGATTGTTGGCATTGACGAGCGCTTCAGAGATCGCTGCTCTCATTCAATGTATCATCAATCAAATTTGACATAACACTATCATAACTTGTTAAAATGTTTCCGGAACACCGGAAAAACCAAAACAATCAATCACAGATTGCTAGGGCCGCAAATAATAATTTTCATAATCAATTATACCGATCCTCTAATTATTCAATGAATCTATGCAATTAATTCAGAAGATAATGACAATAGAATAGGGTAAAACGTAAACAAAATATGGTAATGTTCAGCACAGAAAAGGGTCTTGAAAAGGCTTCATTATATTTTTACCCAGTAGTCATACTCATAAAATGTCATTTCGTAATATGGAACAAAGACAAATGATAGAAAGGTTAAGTTAGATCACATACACATTTTTAGATGGACACATTACTACCCGTTATTCAATTACAAAAAAAATATTCAAGTATATTCTGTTAATGAATTATTCAATTAATAATTTCACTCCTAAAAACATTACCTGGAAAAAGGTGATAAGACGCTTTCCAATCTTTGTATAACCACATGAACCCTAATATGCTGAGACGAACCTCCTTCGGGGTAAATAGCAGATCTGCAAGATCCCAATGGGACATGTTGTGAGCTTGTAGCTCTTCTATTGCAAATATATTCGTGTAGACTAGAGGGGGGAAAGGAACCTGGCCTAGTACAGATGCCTGTGGGACTCCGGTCAGTGTATACGGTGGTTAAATCACAGCATTCGAATCTCTGAGGTAGAATAGGGCTCAGGGTGTTTTCATAGTGAGAGTCCACAGTAAACCCCAAGCCAGCATGTTCTCAAACAGTAGCACAGCTAATTACTCCTGCCTTTTGGGTAGGCCTGTAGACAAGAGACTATTGATTTCTAATCATTTGGGTTTGGTACTTTGCCACTAAGCAACGCAAGAGAAAACACCAAAAACAAAAATGTGCACTCAATTTTGGACCTATATATACCTATACACACACGCACGCACACACGTCGCACGCACGCACGCACGCACACACGCGCGCACGCACGCACGTCGCACGCACACGCACACGCACACACACACACACACACACACACACACACACACACACACACACACACACAAAGAGACAACAAGGTATCTACGTATTTACACATATTTGCATGAGGTTTTGAAATACGGTGGATGAGCATAGCAGCTGGTACATGTTCATGACATAGACATGTGCAAGAAGAGGGAGCGTTTCGCTGTTTCTACGTGTCATCTTTTCGACACCCAAACCTAACCCTTACCATAACCCTAACCTCCGTGGGGCGAGTCGCTATAACCCTCCCGGCGCTCCTTTGTCGAAATGATGGTCGTTCGAAAGAGGGAGATTTCCCCCAAGAAGAGTATCAGTGCGTTGTACATGAGAATAAGGTGCAGAGTATCGGCAAGTGTCAAGTTCAACGGCATAGTCCACAGAAGGTTGCTTTACTGGTATAATCCACAGTTACGTCCATGAGGAAAGCAAAAGTAAACCATTAACCTGGTGGTCTGGCCCTTAATACTACAGTTAGGCCGCTTTGCCCGGCTGCGGTATGTAGGGGTTTGAACAGTTTGTGGCTTGGGAGGTGCCTGTCTTTGATGACGTGCAGAGCTTTGACTACGCATCTCTTCTTGTACAGCTCCTGGAGCAGTATTGCTGGCCTTGCGGCCTAGAAAGTGAACATTTTCTGGCTTTAATTGTGCTGGTGGAGGTGTCAGAATGTGCCCATATATTGACAACAAATGGTGGCAGGCCATGCAGCACATGTCTCTGCAGCCAGAATCAATCCAGGGACAAATTTAATTTGGTAAGCTTCTGGTGCAACTCCCCAACTAAACACGCTAGTAGTGTATACTACTGTAAGCTGCTACTGTATATCCTACCAAATAACTCTATGCTGTGTCATGATGAGCAGATTGCTGACGGACAGATGGACAGACAACGGAACTCTCTGGAGAGTAGATTCTTGAGTGGCTGGAGTGGTTTCACATCATGAATAATAAAGGGAGAGAGAGAGGTAGATAGAGAATGACAGCATGCCAGAGAGAGAGAGAAAGAGAGAGAGAGAGAGAGAGAGAGAGAGAGAGAGAGAGAGAGAGAGAGAGAGATGAGAAGGTTAGGGAAGGGAAAGAAAGGGCTTTCTGACTAAATCAGGAGTCTGCCATGTAATGTACGTGTAGCATATCCCCAGAGAGACATGTTTTTAGACACGTTGTTGTGCTAGGTATCACACTATTCAACAGGACTGTCAACAGGTCTCTCCAGTAGAACATCACATGCGTCATGTGGACAAACTGGTTCTTCTTTTCACACTTCCGCTTCCCTCCTCATTCTGGGCTGGCAGGGAGCTGATACTAGACAGGTGCTCAGGTCCTGAAGTGGGTGTTCTTCATTATACACAACAACAAAAATACTCCAATCCTTTTGACATGGGGATGTAGCCAGATCCAATCTATTAAGAAATAACTAAAGAGGGAATTGGCTCAGATTTGAGAGGAACCTGATGGGTCTCAGGTGAATTCCGGTTTGGTGGATACTGTATTTTATGAGTAGACACCACGTCTACCACTTGTCCATTGGACCCCTTCTTAAACCAAAGACCTCAGTGCATTGTGCGTTAGAAGCAGAAATAGGCCCACATTCCTAATATCTTGGAAAAAATATCTCTGTCTCTGTCTGTCAGTCTGATGTGCACACGTGCACACTCAAATCAGCATTCTTTCTCTGTTTAGCATGGCTCAACAGAGAAACAATATATCAATGTTATCAAGAACAGAGAGAGAGAGAGCTCTGACGTGGAATGTGGAATTAATCCATATCATAACACAGCCTAAGATGACTCCGAATGTGGAGGGAACGACCCAGAAGATGTCAGAGACCAGTGGAGATGCTGCCAGTCTAAATAATGAGTAATCAATAGCAGTTCGTTAGCCTACACTGGGGGGATGCTCAATGGTGTAATAAGCCAAGCAGCTGCAGGCTTGCTAAAGGCTGATAACAGAGGATGACATGTTTTTAAATACACCTTATGTGAGCTTATGTCTATAGGGCTGGCTGGGAAATATGTTGATATTATGGATATAACATCAAGATATGGCTTAAGACAAGTCTGTCTTGTCTTTTCCTGTTTATTTTGTTTTCCTGTGTTTATTTTATTCATAAATAGTAAAAATCCTAAGCTGGTAGATAGTTTCTTTTTTATATATATATAATAATAATAATAATGATAAAAAAAAGATATGTCACAATATCTCCTTTTATCTCATTTTGTTCATAATGCCCAGTCCTAGTTGTTATTTCCAAAAATAATCAAGGATTAAGTAATCAACCTTGCGTGACATACACGCACGCGCGCGCGCGCGCGCGCACACACACACACACACACACACACACACACACACACACACACACACACACAGCTGAGAGAGAGATGGTTTTCCAAGACATTATTAGGAAGGAATGCTGTAGGACTATTTCTTACTTAATTAGATAGGCTAGTAGCCTAAACAACAGGGTGAGGAAAGACCCGAAAGAGGGTGACAACAACATGACATGACCCTGGCCTGGAGGTTCCACCCAGCAGAGGATGTCTATGGGGATGGCAGGGGGCTCTGCATTTAAATCACTGGCAGACGGTAGACCGTGGTGGTGCACCTCTACTACACATTAGGATAAAAACACTGCGTCCTGCTGTGTTCCTTTCATAAAACAGCCTATAAACATCATCATCACCATTATCCCTCATACTCACTTTGCTCTTGACCTCCACCACATTGTCGGCGGTGAGCTTTAACGGCGTCCGTTGGTGTCTCGACATGGTGTTGTCCGACTGGAGCACTGCGGATAAGATCATCCACGGGCAGTTGTGTTATGTCCCTCCTTTCCGCGGTGAAATAATAAAGCGACACATGGATGGCGAGAGAGTAGAGAATCCGTCTGCCCGTCCGTCCGTCCGTCCGTCCGAATCGAGTTATTATCTAATAATCGTGCAGGAAAAAAATACGTTTCTGTCTGTCACTTCTTCTAGTTGCCGATGTCAGCGCATTATTATTATTATTTAGTGACACCCCGGGCCCGGGGGGGTTGGCGACAGGTGCGGGTCGCTGCCGCGGTTCAGACCGTCCCACTGTATCAACAACACAGACGGCAGTGCTGTCGATGCGTTTCGGTGGTAGCCTGACGGTAGCCTACACAGTACGACAGCCCTTCCTCAGTAGCAGTCAGACACGGTAGTAATAATAATGTCCCTCTCAGCTCTCACTCTCTCCTCTCTGTCTCACACCTCCTCCTCCAGTCCAAGCTGAGCTCTCCTCCTCCTCCCCTCTCCTCCACGGTAAAACTGGAGCTATGCGAAATGGGCGGGGCGTTGGTGTGCTATAATCCTTAGTACGACGGTTTCGCTTGCCAAATGGACCAGATGCGAGCTGGTTTTGATGGTTTTGATCGATCAATGCTGCCCCCCCCCCTTTCCATCTGGGTGAGGGTGAATGAATAGCATTATTGACAGTGAAACTTAAAGGAAAAGGTGTAGGCTAGTTCACCCCCGGATGACTTTTTTCTATTGATTACTCACGTACACCATGCTGGAGACAATAATGCTGAGTTCAATAATATGTTTTGGTTTTTGTCGCATTCCTAAGACAAAGAATTGATTACATTTACCCTGATGGTTTCAGGTTTCCCCATCCAGAGCCATGCATTTGGGTCCCCATCCAGGGCCAGTGGGGCCACCCATGCATTTGGGTCCCCATGCATCCAGTGCCATGCATTTGGGTCCCCAAGACTCCCCATCCAGGGCCATGCATTTGGGTCCCCATCCAGGGCCATGCATTTGGGTCCCCATGCATCCAGTGCCATGCATTTGGGTCCCCATCCGGTATCAATGGGGGTACATTTACTGTAATCACATTTTTGTCTTAGGAATACAAGAATACAAAAGGTCTCCATGGGGTGAGTAATCAATAGCAAAAAAAAATCATCTAAAGCTTCATCAACAGTGTGGAAAATAAAACAAGATAGAAAAGTAGGCTAATGCAATCTAGTTGAGTTGAGTGAAACTATTAATTTATAAGAATATATGTGTACAGTATGCTCTCTGAATTGTGAGTGAGATTGGGTCCGATAAGCCCTGAACTTATAGCGTTCGCCAAAACCACTCTCCTCTCCCTTATTGTGTTCTGTGATGTAGGCTATTACACAGTTACTGTAGGGTATATGATTTATTCAAAAGTCATGTGAAAATCATAATTTCCCCCAAGTCAAGGTCATTGTCAGTGTCCAGTCGACATGATTCATGGTGAGTGATGGAAATGGTTCATGACTAAAAGCAAAGGGAGTAACTTGAATCCAGCTGTGCGTGCGTGTGTGTGTGCTGTGCATGTGTGCGACTGTGCATGTGTGTGTGTGTGTGTGTGTGTGTGTGTGTGTGTGTCCAGCTCTGGCATATCCTCCTGCACTCCTCACTTAGAACACCTCCTTTCCTTTCTATAGGCTTCAACCCCTCTCTCTCTCTCTATCTCTCTCTCTCTCTCTCTCTCTCTCTCTCTCTCTCTCTCTCTCTCTCTCTCTCTCTCTGAGTCTAACCCAAGCAGACCCTCCCTCCAGATTTATGCCCTGTGCTAGCCTGCCTATTTTCTGTACCAGCCTGTACTGGGCTGGCGCGTGTGTGTGTGTGTGTATGTGTGTGTGTGTGTGTGTGTGTGTGTGTGTGTGTGTGTGTGTGTGTGTGTGTGTGTGTGTGTGTGTGTGTGTGTGTGTGCGTGCGTGCGTGCGTGCGTGCGTGCGCGCGCGTGCGTGTGGTGTGTGTGTGTGTGTGTGTGTGTGTGTGTGTGTGTGTGCGTGCGTGCGTGCGAGTGTGCGCGTGCGTGTGTGTGTGTGTGTGTGCGCGCGCTACACTTATGCAACAATCTTCTTACCAACAACCTGCCACCATTCCAGATAAGGATGCATTCCAAAGAGATTCAGAGAACATGGAAAAGCTCTCACTCCTCTTTCCTTCATTTGCTCTCTTCATATGACTGTTGTTGTTTTTTCAAACCAAGTTTCCCTGTCAATTCTCTTTTACTGGTGCACTGGTTCTCAACCTTTTCAGCCCGCGACCCCCAAAATAATCATATTTGAACTTGGGACCCCCCCACCCTGGCGAGCACTAAGAGTTGAGGCATTACATTTTGTATAACACTATTGTGAAAATAGCAGATCTACATGCTCACAACGCCTCGCAACGCGAGGCGTTGTGAGCATGTAGATCGGCTATTTTAACAATTTCTGCCTCTAATATTTGACGATTTGGCCAATGTTTAATTTGTCATTTTAGATGTATTAAAAAAGTCCTTAAATTGTGACTTTAGCAATGTTAGAAACCCTCCGTACACTTAAACTATATGTTGGGTTGTTTACTGTTGAGCGAGAAAACAATGTTGCACATTAAGTTAATCATCTGGGAACTTCCCCAAATAATTATGGGACCCCCTGGGGGTCCCGTCCCACAGGTTGAGAACCACTGTACTAGTCCTCTCCTACCGGTATTTTCTTTCTCCTCTTTTATCATCTTCAAAAGCATCGCTGTGTCTGTGATGATAGGCACATTTGGAATGCCAGAATAATGTATATGGTAGCAGAAGATTTATTGTGTCGGGAATGATTCATATTCAGCATTGACTCACTTTGTCTCAAATCTTAGATCAAGGGTAACTGGTTAAAGGAAACTTGTGCCTGTAGCAGCGTGTGTTGGACATTTTGTAGTTTTATCTTGACATTGCCATGTGCATAATCAGGAACAGTCTGTACAACACATGAGTTTTAGAATGTTTGGATCAGTCGTTCCCAACCTGGGTTCCAAGGGGGTAAAACACAGGTATGGAACCACTTGTTCAGATCATGGTGGTAATGCAGCAGTACAGTTGAGTAATTTTTTAGCTCTTATCCAGAGAGACTTTAAAGTGCAAGACTGGTGTAAGAAACATGAACCCTGGTCAAACAACAGCAGGATGGTCAGGGTTACAGTTTATTATTTTATAAATTATATTAAGGAAGCAAGCATGTCCTACAAAGTTATAGGATCATAAGAAGACATATAACTTATATAGCATCTATTTAACCAGTAAGATGCCCTGGGTGACAGCAGACTGCTGAGTGAGTGCTGGCACTTTGGCATGGGATCAACTTTCCCTCTGCGTCCTAAAATAAATAGTGTCACTTTGGCTACAGTGTGTGCGGCTGCTTCTTTGTCTTTTAAAGACTATATTAATGGGATCAACTGTGACCCAAAAAAAAATCACAGACCTGTTTGGTTGTTTAAGTTGGACAAAATGTGGCCATATTTCCCCAAATATGGAGATGACTGACATAGATTTTTGATGAGACTGACACAATATATCCATTTATGGGCATTCCCAGATATGGGCTTAATATTGATGACATCGACATGAAGGGATCTCATATGGCATAAAAGGGACAAGGACAGAATTAATTTGCAAGTGTGACTCGCATTACGATTGTTTGTTTAAGTTGGCCAAAATGTTGCCAAAATGCAGCCATATTTTCCCAAATATGGATGAGCTGGGATGAGGCGTCACGCACTGTGATTTACATGGGCTTAATATTAATGACATCAAGGATCTCCATATATGGGCATAAAAGGAACAAGGACGGAATTCATTTGTGTGACTCTTTGATGACTCTTTGATGGCTCTTTGGCTTATAATGGGGTTGCTGCTCCGTATTCACAGGCCAGTGCTTGAAGGCTATTTGGCATGGGATCAACTTTCACTTTGGCATGGGATCAACTTAGAGCAAAAAAATTAAGAATGAAAAATACTTGTCTTGAACGTGATGTCAGAACAGGTCAGCTATATCCATATGTGGAGTCTGTTGAAGTATTCTCCAACAGACTCCACACAGACTTCAAGTATTCTTGAAGATCTGTGGATGGTCTTGAAGGTAGAGTTGGAGATTCTCGAGAGCGATGGTTGAATCTGTCCTACTAGGAGAGTTCGGTCTCTTTATACCCTTCCTCTGAGCTGGTCAAGTCATCCTGGAGATGTCAGAATGAGTCAGCCATAGCCATATATGGAGATCCAGGTGATGTAGAGTTGATGATGTCAGTGTTGGTCAGCTCCATATACAGTATGGGGATCCATGTGATGATCCAGTCATCTCCATATATGGAGATCTACAGTATGTGTTGTTCCAACTTAATTGATTAATTAAGTAATTGATGACATCAGGGATCTCCATATACTGTATGGGCATGGATATCCAGGTGATGATAGTCAATAGTCCTTACAGTCAACAATGTGATCAGAACAGCTATAGACATTGAGGCGTTACGGACAGACAGACGGACGGACGGACGGACGGACGGACGGACGGACGGACGGACGGACTGACTGACTGACTGACTGACTGATGGAAAGGATGTGTCAGTTTTCATAGTAAACTGCGACCTATGGTCGCAACAACACAGTAGTACCAAAAGTCCACTAATAAAGCATCTAACGAAATGCAACTAGCATCTATCTGAATAAATCACTTTGTGTACAAGTAAGCAACAGTAATATTACACTGATTTTGAGAAGTGCTGTTGTCCTATAAAAGTAGTAGCGTATGCCTATAGTCTTGAAATGGTAGTCATATTAACTACTAACTATATCATAGTCACACTGTTTGTTGTGGGCTAGCAATGGGCATAAAAGTCACATCTGCTATCAGTGGTGGCCACTGATGAACGTGTGCAAAGGTACAATGGGGGTACTGTATGTGTATCCTTTATTATTCTGCTCTCTGTGACCTGAGTCATGCAGCCCCTCCTATGAACCAGGTACAGAGCGGCTTTATCACAAACCTAATATTTTCTCTGCTACAGTTTCCCCTCCCTTTGACCTATAGGAAATATATACTGTGCTTCTGCAATGGTGTTTGGAGGGAAAGAATGTGTGAAAGTGCGCTTGTGCGTGCGTGCGTGCATGCGTGTGTGTGTGTGTGTGTGTGTGCGTGCGTGTGCATGTCATGTGCGCGTGTGTGTGTGTCCTCTTAACGTGCAGCCACACCCGGCTCTCTCTGTCTTAATTCATTCAACCCTTACTTCAACTTCGACGCAATCACGGTCTATACTGTGTGTGTGTGTGTGTACACGTGCGTGCGTGTGCACAAGCATGTCTGCGTGTGTATGAGAGTAAGAAGAGCGAGATTGACGTAAGTTGGCTCAGTTCTGCTCTTCAGATACTTCTCTTCTCTTCTCTTCTCTTCTCTTCTCTTCTCTTCTCTTCTCTTCTCTTCTTTTGATTGATTTTGCATCATGTTTGTCCTTTTATCTAACACAGAGAGCCTTGTCCTGTTCTCTGCACAGCTCAACTCATATACATAAAAACATGCCACCTTTATGTTGTGTCATCACTTTAATTACAAAATGCTTTATTTAGTTCTGTGAGTCATACCCTTCATGTAAGGTGTGCTAAATGAAGTGTACCTCATGCATGCCATGCAGCTACAGTATGCAGTTGGTATGTTTTTAAGTATCACATGGCTCTATTCATATCCAGCAGGCCTGTCAGTGGTACAATATAGGGTGGATACCCACACACACACATACACACACACGTAGACATACAATTGTCAGTGGATCAGGTCTCACGCCTGTTGTTAAAGATTTTTTTTGGGGGCTTTTTGCCTTTATTGATAGGACAGTAGACTGACAGGAAATGGGGGGAGAGACAGGGAATGACATGTGGCAAAGGTCATTCGGATCAGGAATCGAACCGCCACCGCCGCCGCCAGGCATCCATGCCTATGTGGCAGTGCCTATGTGGTATGCGCCCGGACCAGTAGGCCAGCGGGCACCTCCTCACACCTGTTGTTATACAGTGTCTGCTTGCAATACAGTAAACTGTATGTGTGGCTATTTGTCTGCCTCAAATCATGACAGGCCGCAGATGACATGGCACCCGCCCTTTTCACATTTTGCCTATTATAGCGCCACCAGGAGGCCACAATAACCGACCTGACCTGGCGGAGACCTGTGCTCGGAAGATCACTGCTTCTAGTTTTCTTGTTCTTGTGTTTTTTTTTTGTTGTTTTTTTTTTAAACATGTCTTTATTGATTTTCACATTGAGAAATAAATTGTACAAATATAGATGTCTCCCCCCCCCCCCCCCATCCCAAACACACTCATGGCAGTACAAAATCAACATAATTTAAAGGAATAACAAATTACAGAAACATACAATAAAAATAGAAATAAATACCAAATAAAATAAAAAGGCAAATAGTGTTTTTACACTGTTTCAATGTTGCAACATAGGCGTGTGTTCTGGTTGTCTGGCTCTCTGTGTTTTTGGTTTGATAAATTCCTTAGGCTAGTCTAGTAGGTTCATTATTATACAATGTTTCATTGTTATCTTTGTTCCTCATTTTCTTCTGAGAGGGCTTTAGGTTTGCTAATGAGGCTATAAGGTCAAATTATGTTATTGAGGCTTTCTACTGCCTTGTTACACTTTACGGTTCTTTTAGGAATTTGTCTAGTAGTGATTGCACATGTTTTAGCCTAATAGCGTTTTGGAATGCTTCCACTTTTGTTCCTTCCATTTCTAACGTTGTCTAGCTATTAACATTTTGTGGTTGGGTGTTGATCTGTTCAGGTAATGCTGTGGTCTGACAGGGGTATTAGCTAACTGACTGTGAACGCTCTGAGAGACTCCATGCTGACAGCAGTGATAACGTAATCTACAGTACTGTTACCTTTAGAGGAGCTGTGTGTGTATATATACACAGTACCTACTACCATATGAATCTGCAGCTGTAACCTCGTGTCACCAGGCTTTCCAACGCAGAGAAAAAGGCTACTGCAGCTGTGGCCGCAGAGGGCTAGTGTTTGTAGCCTGTCAGCTCACACTTGATTGATTGATTGAATACTTTATTAGCAGTTTGCAAAGGAAAAGCACAGGACAGTTTAGCAACAAGGTCTACTAATAGGATATAAACCCAAGAAAGCATTAAGGCTTGTTTCGATTGAGGTCTGTTGTACTTAATTAATTGAGACATTAAATGACAGATTGCCTGATAGATACAGTATACAACTATACTATGCCAAACGAGCAAAATGATCAGGGTCAAGATGTCTGAGATGGAAGTCCAAACAGTTTATTTTGGGATGTTTGGAGCCTTCTTTTTAAGGCATTTGAGGTGCTACGGTACCATGCATGGACTGCATATAGTCGTCGACCTGATTTGCCACTACTTCATACTCCTTTATCTGCATTAGACTTTGACTTTCCTTCTTTACATTCTGATGTCAATTACACTACAACACCTTGTTGTCCAAGCACTGCACACAATGTTCAGTTTTTGCACACACTTCTCACGTAAGCATCAGCCTACAACACACAAATATTCAAATCTCTAAACATCAAGGTCTGTTGAGCAACGTTGTCATCTGGGACACTGTTAGCTTCCACCGTGCTGCTCAAGTGCGTGAGTGGTTACATGACCACCCACCTTCCACCTTATTCTCCTTTCCTGAAACCCATTGAGTTATTCTCAGCTTGGAGGTGGAAGGGGTATGTGTCAGCGTTGAGGCCTGTCAGTGCTTCATGCGCCACTCGTTTCTTTTGCTGCTTGGACCAGATGTAGATGAGGCCCTCTGGTCAGACAGGAACCGGAGGCGTGATGCTAAAATCATGTAGCGAAATAACACTTTTTTGGCTACATATCTCTGTGTGCTGTTTTATGTTTGACTATGAAAGAAATAGGCCTACTCTGAGTCATTTTACAAAAGGAGAACTGGCTCATTAGTGGCCAAGGCCACGAAGTGGCAAAAGGCCACTTATTGATATTGGACTTTCCCATTATTATTATTCTTCCGCCACTTTTTCTCTAGCGGCTAGACCGTGCAGTCGCTTTTTACGAAACTCGGCAGTATGGCAGAGTACTATGCCAAACGGCTAAAACGCGAAGCTCGCAACAATCGGCCAAAGGGTGGCGCTGTAGGAAGCCTTTGAAAAATGCCAACTTTGAACAGATAAAGCTCATGCTCTGTTTCAGATCCAGCCATGAAACCTGTATACACTTATGCGTCTCCTCATGCCGAACAACTTTTACGCTCTGACTTTTGACCTCTGACCTTTACTTCTCCCACAATTTTGAATTATATGAAAAACAGTCAAAATCTATCTCCTCCTGGGATTTTCGCATCACGTGCGCGAAACTTTTTTTACATGAACTTTGGACCAATACGGTCAGATCTGTCTCTGCGGATTTTTTTTAAAGTGAAACATTATTTTTTAATAATTCACTGTATATTGCAGTTTCATGCAAATTATTCTTCTGCCTCTAAATCATACATGCAACGCGACACGTTCATGGCATTTGGCAAATATGTAGAGGGTTAGTCCAAATATCACTGAAAGCAATCTTACTCCAATTGGCCAAAGGGGGGCGCTATACGAAGCGTTTGAAAACTCAAACTTTAAAGGGGCATAAGTCATGCCTCGTTTCGTTTGAAGACATGCAACTTGCTTACACGCGTGCCTTGACTCAAGCAGAAGACATCTGTGTCTTTGTTAAGTAAGCTCCGCCCTTTGATTTTCCGCCATTTTGAGCAGTTTGTAAAACGCTTAAACCCGCTTTTATTCCGGAATTTTCGCATCACGTGTATGGAACTTTTTTTACATTAACTTTGGACCAATATCTAAAGATCTGTCAGATCGGATTTTTTAAAAATTGAAACATGCTTTTTTAATAATTCAATCAATATTGCAAGTTTTATGCAAATTATTCTTCTGCCTCTAAAACATACATGCAAAGTAAAATTTTCATGATGAACTACTGTAGAGGTTCCAAATATCACTGAAACCAATCTTACCCCAATTGGCCAAAGGGGGCCCTATATCATTTTGAAAGAAGGCGTCAAGTACATTACATGAAACTTTTTTTATTTTTTTTAAATGACAGGTCCATTATGTGTAACTGCCGTAGTGTAGTGGTCAGTGCCTGTGCCTGATATACGGACTGTTGTGAGTTCAAACCCCACGTCGGGTTGAGTTGATGTTAACATCCTGGATGCCCATGGCATGTGTGTATGTCAAACTCTTTAATGTTGACACGTCTGATCTAACTCCAGATCACGTTCATGTTTAAAATGAGCCCTTCTCTACCGGCCGTTATTTTTCTGTTCTGAGTGAAAGAAAATATGATCACTGGATGGATTGGATTGAATCCCGCCTGGGGTTTATATAAGCATAAAACCATGACATTTGGTAGACTTTACAGACTGGTTCCTTGAACAATGTCTGATATGGAGCCTTCCTAAAAATGTCCCCCAACCCCCCTTGATGCGTATTTTAATATCCGCCATTACTAAATAATGTATTTTGCATCATAAATCCTGAAACAAGGATTATAATACAAACTGTCATGTCTACACCTATGTTGTGATTTCCAAGGATTGCAATGATATCATGTACCTTCTCAGTGGCCTAGTGGTTTGAGTGTCTGCCATGAGACTGGGAGATCCGGGTTCAAATCCGGGTTGTGTCATACCAAAGATTCTAAAAAATGGGACCCAGTGCCTCCCTGCTTGAAACTCAGCATCAAGGGTTGGATTGGGGGTAACTCCCTGCGACATACTAGTGTCATGTCCAGGGGGTGTACTTGTACATCAAGCCGCCTTACGCTTCAGAAACAGGAGACAGGCTCCTGCCCTATGAGATTCATGGCTCGGCCGATTCATATGGTCTTCATAGCTCAGCAAGGCTTACTATGTACATCATCAAACTGTCCAGGTGCATAGTATCACAGTATTTTATGTCTGTTGCATATAGGCCTACAGTCTTTTGCATACATGTGTAGAGGCCAATTTGTGCTTTTACCTATAACCACCGATTAGTGTAAAACCTTGTATGCACACTTCCCAGAGGCCAAGGAAAAACCTGTGCCCTGCATTTTTCACATCTGCCATTTATAGCGCCACCAGAAGGCCGACTTACAGTATGTAAAACACATTCTTCGATATTACTCCTTCAGATTTTATCCGAAAATCACACAAATCAGTACACAGTATCTCTACAGTGATGTAATCATGACGGATTTGTCAGATATCATATTCTATCTAATTGGCTAACATTGAATTCCAAGGTTTGCAGGATTGCTCCTTTTTGAACAAAATGTCTCAAACGCAGCCTGCTATGTGTGTGAGATTTTGCACACACATTCCCACTAGGCCAAGGAACAGATGCCACCCTTCTCACATTGGCCTGTTATAGCGCCACCAGTGGGTACATTTTTGCAAAACACATTTTTGGAACAAAATGCTTCAAATCCTGCATGCAGCGTCCGATTGCCGTGAAAGGCCCAAGAACACGTGGCACCCTTTTCACTTTGGTCTATTATAGAGTCACCACTAGGCCAAAAAAAACCTACCTGACCTGCCGGAGTCCTGTTCGGAAGAATATTCTTCTTTGCTTTACCTTGATGCCTTTTTGCTTTCCTGCTTTTTATGCCTTGGACACTTTATCGCTGCTTGCAGCTATATTTCTCATTGTTATTCATATGGAGTGTTCCATTTCTATGATTGTGTTTTAATGTTTGCACTTCTTTGTGCTGTAAATGCCGGGTAGTGTGTAGCAAATGCTTAGTTGCTTAGTGTAATCAATGAATGGTATGTGTGTGTCATTTGAAAATACAGTATATCTGTGTGTACCAAATGAAATGAAAAGGCCATTTTCTGAACATTTAAAGTATTTGATGGCAAAGAGTCAGCTTGCGAAGGGAGTGTCAGGTTTAGCATTTTGTGTGTGCAGTTTAAGAAAGCCATTATTGTTTTGAGAAACATGTGTTAACAATAGTGGAAAAACTGTAAGATGGTCTTTCAGACTTTTGATATAAAAAATACACAAACACTGAGAGAGAGAGAGAGAGAGAGAGAGAGAGAGAGAGAGAGAGAGAGAGAGAGAGAGAGAGAGAGAGAGAAAGGTAGTTTAAAAGTCATTCATTATTTGACAAAGGGCAGGATAGTAAATGAGGTGGAAGGATGAGGATTATGATGAAAGGAGGGCTGAGGAGATATGAAGAGAACAGAGGCGTGAAGTGACTTAAGGAAAGGAGAGGAGAGGAAGTTGGTGGAGTATAAGAGGATGGAAAGCATTTGATATCCTTGATGATACATAAAGGCTGAGTTAACTTGGTCGCATGTCTTGCACCAAAATAGCAGATCTGCAAGCTCACAATGCATCACAGTGCAACGCATTGTGAGCTTGCAGATCGGCTATTTTCTCTGTGAGACACCGGTGCGCAGCTAAGTATAAATCAGGCATACTAAGATAAGCTAGTTTTGAAATAAGGCAGTTACATCCTGTTTACCCTAAGTCCCAGGTTTACTAACTCAGACACACGCACATGCATGAACGCACACACACACGCACGCGCACACACACGCGCACACACCGTGACGCACGCACGCACGCACGCACGCACGCACGCACGCACGCACGCACGCACGCACACACACACACACACACACACACACACACACCTCCTAGATTCTAGGAAGTGCAGGTCTTTCTAGGACCTAGAAAACCTGTTCAACATGTGATTCAGCAGCATGCTATGAAGTCAGTGTAAATACCAAAAGTGTGGAATGTCGGTCATCCTGTCTGTCTGTTTCTGTCTCACTAGTTCCTGTGCACCTAACTTTAAATCCCACGATGGGTACTTTCTGACTGAGATTTTTTTTTCTTCTTTTTTTTTGCAGGACATGACATTACGTTGTCGTGGAACTTTACTTTATTATTATTATTAAACTTTATTTTTCCACACCCTGTATGTGCAAGGTCACTTACGTTGTTGTGGAAATCACCTGTCTTTTGTTGTTGTTCCCATGCAAGGCGCATGGGCCTGCATTAATGTGCAAAGCATTTTGAATTACTTGAAATGCCCTACAAAAGCAAACCTGTCTTGTCCTGTCTTGCCTTGCCTTGAGTGTGAGTATAGTGTACATTCCAGATTGTTGTTATTGAATGTACACTGTACATTCAATAACAACAATCTGGAATACTGTACATTGTACAGTATGTGTGCATGTCCACACACAAGGTTAAACAGAAAGCAAAACAACAACAATCCACCAATGTAAGGATGCTTAGCCTAGTTAGTACTTATGTTTAATAATAGCAATAATAGCATGAACTGTTCTGCAGCTGTGGCTGTGTTTTTCTGGCTGAGGTAACTTACTACTGCCATAGGCTGAGGGCATTAAGGCAGCTTGTTGTCTGTTCAAACAGGTTGGGTAAGGGCATATGAACATCAAATCTATGCTTTTGTCCCTATTTTGCAGTTTGGTGGAACCTTATGCTTTAAGGGATATTTCATTTTCAAACATGTTTGGGCCATTTTATTGTCTACTCAGGCTTTTGTGAGCACACCAGACAGTTTTTAAGTTGCTTGATGTATTCAGATAATTGATATCATGCCCCATGTCTATACAAACCTATCAATTTTCAACTCATTTAAAACACCTGTCCTTGGTTTTGGTGACTGATATTGTCCTTCTAATGCGAGGGGACTGGGTTTTTTCAAGTATTTTCTTCATTTATTATCTCAGCCAGGCGCCATGCTGAAGTCGTGGCAGAGACATTGTTTTACCTCCTGTCCGTGTTTGTGTGTGTCTGTCTGTGTTAAAACAGCTCTCTGGCACTGATGGCCCGACCAACGTCATACTGTGCATACACACTCTAATTGATAAACTTAAAGCTATCGGTCTTGACAGCACAGCAGTGAGATGGATGCACTCTTACTTGGTGGGGAGGGAACAGATGGTGGAAGTCAACGGAACCCTGTCCTCCCCGCTCCCAGTAAACTGTGGAGTCAAGTCCCCCAAAGAAGTATACTAGGACCGCTGTTGTTCTTAATACACGTAAACGACGTGTCATCTGCGTGTGACTGCAATCTGTTTCTGTTTGCGGATGACTCGGCTCTCCTAGTCTCAGGCAGAGACATATTACAGGTTGAAAAGGCCCTTAACTGTGAACTAAACATGATTTGCACCTGGCTCAATGACAACAGACTCTCAATTCACCTAGGTAAAACTGAATGTATCCTCTTCGGATCTAGTCAGAAACTCAGCAAAGTTGAGAACTTCACAATTAAAGTTGGTGACACTGTGATAACAAAAAAAGAAAAGAAAAACTGCGACCTGGGTTGCATCCTGGAGGCTAACCTATCAGTGAAAAATGTACTACCAATGTAATCAATAAAGTCAACCATCAAATTTGTTTCTTGCATAGGGTTGCCCCGCTGATCAATACTAAATCACGAAAGACCCTAGGAGGTGCTCTTATTGGGCCCATCATTGATTACGGAATCCTCGTTTGGTATCGCAATGCCCCATGCCTTAAATTGCAAATTGCCTTAAAGTTAAAGCTCCAAACAGCCCAGAACAAACTGATTAGGGTCGTACTTGGTCTTCCTCCTCGGGCCCACCTTACCGCTCATCACCACAAAAGCGTGGGGTGGCTCAAAGTAGCTGACAGAGTACAGCATCTTGCAATGGGCCTGGTGTACATGATACACTACACCTCCAAGATACCCATGTACCTGACAAACTACTTCCTAAAGGTCAAGGATGTCCACGATCACAACACCAGAGGCAGCTCCACTAATCATGTTCAACCTAGATTTAAAACTATAAAAGGATCTAATTTGTTCTCCAGCTATACTCACCAACATGTGGAACGCCCTCCCGCAAGCCTTAAAGGAGTGCAAATCCCCAGCCTCCTTCAAAATTGGTATGAAAAGTCACCTTCAGGCGGCTGCTACTCGAGACTTAAAAAAAGTAAATGGACTAAGCCTCCATGTTTCCACCCCCCCCTTTTTTCCTCCCCTTTATCTGCTTTTGTAACTGATGTTATCCTATGTAAAGTACTATGTTCTATCTGTCTGTCTTTCAGTGTTATGAGATATAAAGTGGTTCCTGTGTAAAGATGAGATGAGATGAGATGAGAAATACTTTATTAATCCCCGAGGGGAAAGGCGTTACAGCAGCATATGTGAATACATAGATAAACTAAACTACAAGACAGCAGGAACACACAGACACAATGGACACAATCACAAAAGACCACAAATATATGAGGGAGAGTGTTCTTATAAGTGTTCATTGTACAGTCTGATGGCAGTTGGCAAGAATAAGCCATAAAGCTTACGAGGATCTCCTTGTAGTTGACCTTGTACCAGTGATTTGTACTGTCGTGAAACTGTACTTTCTTTCTATTGCAAACTGCTAGTAATAAACTCTTCAATCAATCAAACACTCCCTGTATACCACAGCAGAACCCTGCCTCAAATCTTTCAGATCGACCAGTTATATAGCTCCACCAGGAGGCTGATTTTTGCTAAATGCATCTACTATTACATTCCTCTTAGAGCCGCATCCCACTTCCAAGCCCATTCACGCCCATTTCGCCTCCACTTCAACTCAAGAGAGAGAGAGGCACGTGCCCCTCATACAGTCAGTGCAGAAGCGCGCACACAGAGAGAGAAGCATTACTGTGCTTTTTGTGGGCAACATGGCTTGGAGCCGAAGGCGGGCGAAATTCTAGTTTCTTTATATTACTTATACTAATCCTAACGATTTTTGAAGTGGTGAAAGCCGCTTCCAAGGAGTGGCTTTGTGTGTCCCGTACATGTCCCGTGCATGCAGAATTGAGGATTGGTCAGTCAAGCTTCACATGCCAATTTGGCCCTCCAGACAAAATCATTCATTCATTCAGAATTCATAAAAATATAGAACTAAAGCACATAGACAGTATAGATCTAGAACACGGATGTCATAGCTCTAGAACACATAGAATAAAAATTCACCGCTTCACTTCGAACCGAGGTTTGATTTCGTCTAAACATCAGAAAATAGTCAGTATCTAGTCATGTGGTCTGTCCGGTTTTTCATATTCCATCCTAATTGGCTAAGATCGGCATCTAAAGTTTGCAAGTGAGCAAATGCCTCAAATCGCAGCATTTGATTGCAGTGAAATGTTGCATGCACATGCATTCCCAGAATTTCCCACAGGGTTGAGGTAGAAATGCCACCCTTTTCACATTGGCCTATTATAGCGCCACCGGCAGGCCAATTCTAACCAAACACAATTTTTGATATTAAAGCTATTTATTACTTTTATTTGTCCAAACATTATGAGGGGCCGTTTGGGACTTAAATCTTGAAACACTTTTACACACACTAATGAGACAGTCTTAAACATCATGCAAATCGTGCAAAAAACTTCAACTTTAATCCTAACATTGCTGGCCCACAACACCCTACCAGACCTGGCGGAGACCTGTGCTCCAAGGGAAAAAAAGAAAAGAAAAACATGGCCCCTCACTATTAGAAGGCCATGCAATCACCAGAACCAAGGACAGGTGTTTTCAATTAATTCATTATGGTTAAAATGTAGTTTTAAGTTACAATGGGTTTGTATAGGAAGGGGGCGTGTGCCGTGTGTCTGATCAAATTAATATCAAATATTAAATGTAAACAACCTGTTTTTTCCCCTTGACTTTCATAGCACTGTACAGCCCACATTGCCCTAGGCCTAGTATATTTTGAATTATTTGTGAAGAGCGCCATCCTGTGGTGATAATACAACATAACCTATGTTGACACATTCATTCCAGCACCAGGCAGTATTCTGCAGGTTGCCTGCTTATTTTTGTGACCACAGCTTGCCTGCCGAAAAGTTTGCAGCTCCTACCTGGTGGATGGAAGGTTATTATTACTCCTGACCTGCCAAAAAGTGGTGTAGCATGTGATACTGATGAAGAGAGGACAGTCACAGGAGTGCATGCTTAGAAAAATAAGTAGAAAAAAGACACAAACAGGGAAGTACAGGTAAAAAAGACCACAGTGTGAGAGCAGCCCAGCAAAACCAGCACATTCTCATCCCCCCAAGTGACCAAGTGGGCAGGCCTATTTGACCAGTTAAAGCCCATCCATTGGCTGGTGTCCCCCAGGGCTCTAGGGCTCCTTTTCCTCTACACACCATTGGTTTTCAACCCTTTTCATATCAAGGTTCATTATTTATTCGGCATTTGAGCCATGCATGGACCACCGTTTGAGGAGATTTGCCCTCTCAGACGAAAAACGTTGCATATTTTGTTATCGTTGAATTAGATTTCGTCCACAATTCCATGCTGTATTGATGTGGTACCATATAGAGATAACAGGCAAACGTTGATCAAAATAACAATTATTCTATATCAAGTCTCATTAGACTTTAAGTAATGCAGATGTTTAACAATTATTTAACTCTTGAGAGCGTAACATTAAACCAAACAGACTTGTAAGGTTCATTTTACTCTCTCAAGAGTTAAAGATCTATAAGGGTCCATCTATACTATAATTTTGCGAATGTCTGAGTGAGTGTCTGTCTGTCTCAGCGTTTCTCCTCGGTGGCTGGAGCAATTGATCTGAAATCGCATCACCATCAGCATATGAACACACCTGACATAACTGTGAAGCCCGTTTGTCACTTTCACAAATCGTATGCTGTATAATAGCATTTTTATGGTGTATCTATATCTATTTAGCCTACAGTACCTTTTGTGACCACACATGTTAAGGGAGGGGCGCTGTTGTTCAGGCCATGCACAATCACACACAAACCCACACACACACACACACACACACACACACACGGGGGGGGGGAGTGTGTGTGTGTGCAGGCGGGCAGGCGGGCGGGCGGGGGGGGGGGTTCTGGCCCTGTTACAGATGTTGTCCAAAATCATGCAGATCGGTACACAGTATCTCTGTAGCCGTTAAATGGAACGGGTATTTCTTACATATTAGCATGCAAGCACCAGTTAAAGTTACTTTCCATCCCTCATATACTGTGTGCACAGTGCACATCCCATAATCCACACACTGCACATCATTTCGGAGCTCATATCTTTGAACGGGTAAGGGCTAGTTTGGTTTAACTCTCCATCATTTAGCAGGGGACCACCTGGAACCCCCTCAAAGACCACTGGTTGAGAACAACTGCTCTACACATATCTCTTTCTAAAATAGCCAGTCTACAAGATCACACGGTGTCGCAGCACCACACAATGTGAGTGTATAGGCCAGGGGTGGGCAACTTTGATGATGGCGAGGGCCACTATATTTCCACCTTCACTCCAGAGGGCCACATTGCATATTGCTACGTCCTACTTTGTCATTCTAGTATCTCATACAATAGAAGCAAAAATAGCAGATCTACAAGCTCAAAATGCATCGCGCTGCGATGCGTTTTGAGCTTGTAGATCGGCTCTGCAGATAGTACAACAACATATTTACCTCTTCTAATCTGTAATTTTTTTATATGGTTGATGTTATAGAT
Source organism: Nannobrachium achirus (assembly GCF_963921795.1). NCBI lineage: Eukaryota > Metazoa > Chordata > Actinopteri > Myctophiformes > Myctophidae > Nannobrachium > Nannobrachium achirus. The sequence goes on from NC_137820.1 coordinate 54,946,360, forward strand.
TGTTTGGTTTGCAACAAAAGGAGACTATAAGAAAAACTACAGTGTGTGTGTAAACCTTATTAATTTCACCGGGGAAATTCAGTTTCAGTTTACCTCATCTGATGGCTACTAAGGTGGCAACAAGACAACAAGAAGGAGGTGGAGAGGATGACAGATCTGCTACGTTACTGCTGTGGGAGGAGCAGAAGCCAAACACAGTTACTCTAGTCGCTGAATGCACACAAAGCTCAGCTCTGGTTTCATTACAGTTAACAGAGTGACCTGGGTGTAAACAGGTGTCTGATATCGGCATTCACTACAGGTAAATTATCTCCTTATGTTCTTTGATGTGTTTTTTTTGTCCTACGCCTACTTCCTGTTTATTCTGTTCACAGATGTATTAGACTTCTTTATATAGACTATCTATGGAGCACATGCCTATTTTACATTCTGAGTTAAATTAACAGTATTTTTCATGTGATGCTAGCTCACTAGAACCAAGTTAACCAAGTCAAATTCAAAAGTGAGAAGCAATTCTCCCATATTTTCCAGTTTAAAGGGGGTTAAGTTGTGTGTCTTTGTTATTAAAAAGTTTTTTTTGATATAAAGCAACAGTGGTCTTCCCACTATTATTCAAACCACATTAGTGGGTGGCATGCTACTACTATCTGCATGCTGGCAAATACATAACCTCCATTCAGAGGCTAGAACTACATTGATATGCACTCCTTTTAATAACCCACAAATTAGGCTTGGTAATTCTCAAATTATACTATTGCTACACCCCAGAAACAACTGGATGGGGATCAGTTCTTATTTCACAATGAGGTTCCAGTTCCTTTTTCTGAGATAATTTCACAGCAGGAATTGACAGACACCTGAATCAGGGAAGACCAATATTCCTTGCCTGTGCTTAATTGTCATGCTCATGCATGGTATTATGTCCAGTTGGTAATGTAGTGTTATGTGAAACCCATGTGCATGAATTATTTATACAAGCTGGCAGTCTTTAAACCAAATGTTTCTGTCACCATTTCAGTGTTCTTTAAACCTTTAATAACAGAGACATTGGTAAAGGGGTTCTCAGTGTTCTCCATTGAGTCACACTGTCCTGTGTAGGGATGGGACAATAATCGATATTATCGTTTATCGCAATAAAAAGCACTCACAACAATCGTATCGTGGAGATTTAATTTATCGTGAAATCGACCTCCGTCATGCACTGGGATCAATTTGCCTTTTATTTGCCAAGCTGCATATCACCACTTAAACCCTTTATAATTGTTATAACGGACCTGTAAATAACATACTTGATACAGTATTTTTTCTTTTTACTCTCTACCAAATCACCTTGCCAAAAAATATCTGATCTACAAGATCACAACGCGTCGCGTTGTTATGCGTTGTGAGCTTATAGATCTGCTACTTTTTGGCAAATGTTCCACCCCAGGATAATGGATGTTGGAGATATTTTGATTACCGCGATAATATCGTAAATCACGATTTCTTTGGTCACAATAATAGTGATATGAAATTTTCATACCGTCCCATCCCTAGTCCTGTGGTGTGTTTTTGTATCTTTTTTCTTTTTTACCATCATCCCTACTTTTGCTTTATTACGGTACTTAAAAAAAACATCATCCCTGATAAAGGCAGCACTTGCCAAATGGTTTGTAAAATAAAATAAAATAAAAACATGACTGTGAAACTGATGTTTAGATTTCTACGGCACGCTCCTCTTTCTGCACCTCTCCTACTTTGGCTGTATGCCATTGTGCACAACATATGGGTTGCATAAATCAAATCAAATCCATTTAATTGGAATTTGATTTGATTCAATTCAATTCTATCTAGCTCATTTCAGCTGGAATGACGTTTCTTTTGTTCTTTTAGTTTTTTGGGCTGTTCCATTTCAACTACTGTAGCCTTTCTCCTTTCTCTCATGTTTCAGTCATGGAGTTCATAGACCCCATCTTGGTCATAGCATCTTCACTCTACTCTCTCTGTGAGGAGGTCAAGGCCAACAAGAAACGGTGCCGTCGTCTGGCCCAGCGTGTGAAAGCGCTGGAGGAACTGTTGCTGGGGATCAAGCGAAAAGGAGCCGGTCAGACCTCTGCCGATGTAAAGAGGGTCCTTCGTGAGCTCAAGATCACACTGGAGTCTGCTACAGAGGTTGTTAAAGAATACACCTCTGATAGTTTCCTCAAGCGTATCACGAAGGCCTACAACCACGGTAACGAGTTTGAGAGTTTGAACGACCGTCTCAACGACGCATTCCAGGTGCTGTCCCTGGCTCTGCAGGTGGACCACAATCATAAACTATACAAGCTGTTCGAAGTAACTTCTCAGCGAGCAGAGGATGAAGCAGACAGGAACGAGGATCATGCTGAGCTGCAGAAAAGTGAGATGGGGGTCTTTTCACCTTTTACATATTAAGATGTTTTCCCAAGAAGTCTGATCATCGTATCTTGGACCCTTTGTGTACACTACAGGTCTTTCTTTTCACTCTGCAGGTGTCATGGTATTATGACAAAATCCACTCCTAAAATCCAGCATTTTAATCTAACATTGCTGATTTTACAAACATACTGACTTCATAGAGAATGACTTATCACTAGGGTCTGTTGGTAAGGTATTAATTGATGTTTCTATACAGTCTGCAGTGAGCCAGATTGGATCTTCCATGTAAATAAATAAAAAGAGGCGATATAGGAAAGCCTTTATGAAGTTAGTCTTTAATACCAACTGTAATTCACAGTGCTACAACTTATGGTGAAGAAACAGGATTCTACTCTAAAAGAGGTTCAAGACACTCTAAAAGAAGTCAAAGACATCAAACAGAATATGGAAACCATGAATGAAATCCGTAAGTAAACAACTTTAAAGTCAGTTGCCACGTCTTGTTCAACTGTAACACATTACATTGACATTTTACCCAAATAAAAAGTCCCCATGGATGACATTTGGTCCCAGCCTTCAGTGGAACTGTTTCTCCCATAGTTACTTGTTTGTTAGACATTTGGTCATAATATTTTGTATAGGCTTTTTGAATCACTGGCCAACCAAGATAAAATATTAGATCAATGGGATCAATGATCAAACAAAATAAATTAGTTTGTGCAAGATTATGGATATGTGTAATATAATGTGTATTACACCAACTACCTTTTTTCACATATTAATTTAGTACTTCTTATGCTCCCTTATTCCTCATCTACCAGCACCTGACAAAAAAGAGGGTGAGTCCCTCTGTTGTGCTCTGACTTATACGCTTGTTTTTTCAATGACATGCACCTTTCTCTGTTGATGGTTTAACCTCAGAAGAACCCTAACTTATGCATGCTAGTTTGCTGTGATGTTGATCACTAATGTAGCCTTTTCATCTTGCCCGAATTACTAGCTCTGTAATGGCAACTGGACTTAGATTTCATATTTGACTAACTGTTATGCTCAATTGTAGCCTTGAATTTCTAGGCGTGGAAGTGGAATGTTGTGATGGATTATATTTCACTTTTCTCCTTCAATCCCATTGATGGTTTTGCCATCAACAGTCAAAAATCCCAGTGTTCCTCAAGACATCCGGGAGATTAAACCTGAGGAGCTGAAGCATGATAAAAAACCTTTCATGAAAACTTCAGACTCAGAATTCTACAAGGCAGAATACAAGAAATCTACTGTGGCCATCAAAAGATACACCTACCCAATGAGCACTAATCCAAGGTTTGTGGCACACTTTATCATTGATAAATAATATATATTCAATAATATAGGCAAATATTATGGCACCAAATAGATTAACATTGCTTGTCAGCAACAACGAGCAACAACGAATGACTGGATGTTAATCTGTTATGTATATTTCTCCCTAAAAGTGAAGTGAGGAAGTTATTTGAAAAGGAGATTCAAACCATGAGGCACTTCGAATCACCAAACATACTGCGAATGTTTGGCATCTGTGTCCAGAATGAGAAGGGTGAGTAGGCTTTTTACAATTTTAATTTTAATTTTGCACGGGAACAAAACAGTTTGGTGAATTGCTTTAGGGCGGCAAACATAGCCACGATCACAGTGTGATGTCCCCAATGTCTTCTCCCTTCCTGCAGGACTCAACCCAAACTACCTTATAGTTATGGAGTACTGTGAGAAGGGAAGTCTTAGACAAGTCTTGGACTCAAAATGTAAACTACCGTGGGACAGGAAAGCTAGCATGTGTTTAGATGCTGCACAAGGCCTCTACAGGTGAGTTCCCATGCAGTGGAAGTTTCGTGGTAGAGAAAAGCAAATCAATTCAGAATAATAATAATAGTTATATCTAATAATTAACACTGAGTACGAATTTGACTTGATGGGTTGACAAACATGGTAGGTTGCATGTTCAGTTAAAAACACAGTCAAGAAAATATCACTACGTCTACGGAAGAGAAGAAGAAGAAGAAGACACATGTAGAACAAGAAAGTTTTTGGCAGTGATACTGTGTGCAATATAATGTCGAGGCCCTAGACCTAGAGCGTTGCCTAGAGCCCTGCACCGTGTCTCTAGGCAGGGTTAAGCCACAACTTTTAGCTCTCTTAAACTTTGGTTCTGATGGGCGCCCGCTGGCCTACCGGTCCAGGCACATACCACATAGGCCCTGATGCCTGACAGTGTGTTGCAGGTTCAAGTCCCGATCCCAACGACCTTTGTTGGATGTCACTCCCCATCTCTCTCCCCATTTCCTGTCAGTCTACTGTCCTATCAATAAAGGCATAAAGAATATAAAACCCAACAAAATGACACCACAAATATCTGAAATGGACAAAAATGTGATAATCAAAATGTTGTAATGATGTTGACCCTGTGAATGTTTTGTACATGCAACGAACTGCAAATAAAAATTATGTTGAAAAAAATAAAGGCATAAAAGCCCCAAAACAAATCTTTAAACTTTGGTTCCGATAAATTACACTCACAATTATTGTTTCCTATTAGATTGCATCAAACAGAAGACACATCTAAAGTTCATGGGAATATTAACAGTGACAAGTTCCTGGTAGCTGAAGGGTTCAGAGTTAAGGTATGTATGAGGGAGTCAAATATAAAGTGTAGTGAAGGGATTCATTATGTTCTTGTTTGCATTCACCTTTTTTCATGGCTCAATACTTTAGATACATTATGATCATCTTTAAAATGTCTACATTTCTATATTTTAAAATGTTTAATGATACCTATCAGTGATTATCTGTTCTAACTAGCTGGATAGCTTGGAGCTGTCACAAACAGAGACGTCCCTGAGAAGGACAGAAAATCTTAAGGACCAAAAGCAAAGCTCCTTGCAGTACCGATCACCCGAGCAGCTGCAGAGCCTCAAACATCCATACTGCAGGGAATGTGAGATTTATAGGTCAGTACTCTGAACTGAACACCTGTAGTAACACTTAAGGTCAAAACAAATCTGCAGAATTCTTTACATGTACAAAAATAAATAAGTGAAACACATAAAAACTATAAAGTGCATGGCATAATCAATTAACATACCACCAAAACTGTACTTTGTTTTTTGCAGTCTCGGAATTGTCTTGTGGGAAATTGCAACCCGGAAGAAACCATTTTATGGTGTGTGTCCCGAAAACAGTGGTTAATGCAGACTGTACCTTTCAGTCTTTGCAATTACACAATCATCCTGATTACTTTTCATTACTTTGTTAATTATAACGATTTCTCCCGTAACAGATTGCTCCACAGATCTAGAGATATATAAGAGAGTGTGTGAGGACAAGCTAGGAGAACCACTTCCTGAGGATTGTCCTAAGCAGCTGAGAGAACTAATCAATGCCTGCCGTTCATATGATAGTTTCCACAGGCCAACTGCTGGAGGTAATTCTGTTTATCTTGTTTTGGATCCAACTTCCAAGTTGAGTGTTACCCTAATAGGCAGGGGTCTTCAACAGGGGGTCCGGGACACCTAGGGGGTCCTCAGAGTTACTACAGGGGGGCTGCCAAATCCTTGTGTGATAGGATAATTCTTTTAAATGAACAACTTGAACCCTCGCATCCCTATACTCTGATGATAGCTGATCTACAAGCTCTCAACGCCTCGCAGCGCGAGGTGTTGAGAGCTTGTAGATCAGCTATTTTTGTATCAAATAGGTTTGTATCAAATAGGTTTGGTGTAGAGGTAAAAAAGAACAGACCAAGTACAGAGTGAAACGTCAAGCTTGCTAAGTATCGACGATTTAAGATTTTAAGTGGTTAAGTGTCAAACTATTCTGTGAATCTATCTATGAAATCGATGAGAATCTCCATCACACATTTATACAATATTTAGAGGGGGTCCCTGCTTCATCTCTCTCTCAGCTAAGGGGTCCTTGGCCTGAAAACGTTGAAGACCCCTGCCCTATTAAAGGAACTGGGGATAAGTCAAATGTGAAAGGGAGGAGGGTTGACTTACCACAGGGATGATCTGATAGGCCATATGGGCATGGCCATTATGGTCAAACTCAACTTGTTATATTAAAAGCTCAGCCCTGTCTTTATGCATGGCTTTTTTACACATCCCAGTCTAAAAATGCATTTGGCAAAATTGTTTCTTTTGTTCATTATCACTCACACTACTGTTGCTGCATGCCTTTGGCAATTAATTTCATCTTGTGCCTTTTGGTGTTGTGATATAAGTGATATTTGTCTCTGTTCTGCAGCGCTGGTGGACAAACTACGCAAGGTGGTGGAGCAGTTGGAGGAGTAACAAGCCCACAGAAGAAGGAACACCATTGTGTTTATATACAGTACATGAATGTGTGGTATTGAGATGAACCTTTATACTATTTCAGTACAAACAATCTGTGTGGGCCTTTTTTCTATGCCCTAGATTTAACTCGTTTTTAATTTGACCCTTTAGCCTAGTAGGTCCCATCTAATTGCCTTTGCTGTTTTATGCCACGTTTTTAAGCCCTGTAGAGTGAATGCGCTATAAATAAAATGTTATTATTTCTATAGTTCGACTCCCGATCCCAACTACCTTTGCTGCGTGTCACTCCCCATCTCTCTCTCCCCATTTCCTGTTCCCTACTGTGCCCCAAAAAAATGTCTGATCTTGGTGAAAGATCTACTATCCTAAGCCCATTCAGGCCGGGTACACATTTTAGTGTATGGGAGGGGCAGTACATGTACAGTATGTTGCAACATATTTGTTTTTGTAGGCTAAATTCTGATTTAGGCCTAACTATAGGTTAGGCCTAACACTGTGTTTTATGCATTGTAGCCTATGCATAAAACACTAATGCATTAAAAATCTAAAATCTGATCTACCGGTATATAGGCTAGTTTACAATCATTTTACTTCAGTGATAGAATTACTTGGGGAAAACATTCAGTGTGTGATTATATTACATTTACAATATATTATGGTAATGAGGGTAACGCTTTTTGATTTTAAAAGCAGCATAGGTCTAGATAGGGTTTAGCAGAGCCGTATTTTGATTTCAAGTATTGCGCTTGTTTTTGGACTGGTTTTATTGGCCATTGAACTGCTTTGACACCTGTGAACCTTGGACATATTCTAGACATATTAACAGGTTTAGAGGTGTGTCAGTAGTAGTTTCACTTCCGGACTGCTCCCTGGAGGCTGGATGTGTCTTGCTTCAGCTCAGAAACCCTCTCTAAAGACATTTCTCCATCTTTTCTCCAAACAATTTCTAAAATTCAATTATGGATGCCAAGTTGTTTCACCAGCCAGAGCTAATTCCCCTGCAGTCCAAGGTAAGATCAACATAATATATGGAGGCAAAGGCTTCGGTAAAAAATTGACAAACCACAATGGAGTGTAGCCATACAATTGTAACTATTGTAAGATACACCTCCTGCTTCAGGAGTGATGCCTATGTGCCTCCGGGTAATAGCTGAACCAGCTGTAGGTATCCATCTTGAACTTGTATCCTAATTAAGTAATATAACAAAAATGCTATGAAAATACAATTACTCAAAAATACCTTGCCAAAGTGTATCTCCAAAACTCCCACTGTCATAATGCTTATCTCTGCTTGAAGCCAACTGTTTGTATAAACTAGTCGGAGTCTTGCAGATACACTTTGATATTATATATTGTGTGATTTTATTCATATCGTTTTTCTTTTTTTGTTATTGTTTTATAGGCTACTAATGTTTAGGACTAACAATGCTGGTGGCAACCAAATGAAATGTTATTTCATAATGTTATGTGTGTTCTATAATAGAAAGGAGTGGGACACTAGTACCAACAAACACTCACTGTTTTCCTCAAATTTTAAACTTGTGCCATCAACAGATCAACTAGAGACTGTCTTGTTGGGCTTTGTTATTTACTCTATAGGGCTATGTGCAGGTTTATGGCTGGGGTGTATAGGTTTACACTGGGCCATTAATCATTAACCTGGGAAGGCTGGGATGGATTTGAATTATGTGTTTACTGAGTTCATTTAATCATTTCATTTGACCTTTTATTTGTGCATTGGTATTTCTTCTATATAGTTTGTTTGCTGTGGAGTGCTGTTGGGTTAGAAGCTCTTTAGTAGGCCCCAAAGCCTTTTCCCCCATATTGTTTCATGTTTCATTAATGTCTTTTTTAGACACAATATCCATGAGATCACTAATAGCAATTGGCTCTGACTTGCAGGGGCAAAGTACATATCAGATACCTTCAACCTTGAGAGTAAAATAACATCTATATAAAATCAAGATATTCTGGGTGGCACAAGGTTAAAGTTCCTGCCCACCACTAGCCCACACTGAATCCTCCATGGGGCATCTGGCTTGTCCGGGCGCTCCAATTGAACACAACTGGTAGTTGTGCAACGGAAGCACTGAAAACGATCCAGGATTAAAGCGGACGCGCTGTAGAGAGAATATTTTTGGATAGACAAAGTATAAAATAGGGTTAAGTAGTGATGTAGTGATGCTACATTAAAATGTTTTGCTGGGGACCCCCTGGAACCCTTTCACTGGCCAGAACCACTGACCTATACTGACTGCTATTTAATTTGAATGTAATATTTAGGACATTGTTGTCTCTGTTTTGTATTATGTAGAACAGCAGGCTCCAGCATCCAGAGGTGGACAGTATCAGGGATGGCCCTCCACCCAGAGATTACCTGATCTGGTCCCTCATTAACTTTGTGTACATCAACCCATGCTGCCTCGCCCTGCCAGCTCTCTGCTGGTCCATCAAGGTGAGCTTAGACAGGACTCTTCTTATTGTGTTTATTGCTTTTAAAATATTCAAATGTATTTATTTATTTACTTTTTAATTTACTTGTTTATTTAATTTTACTTCTTGTTCATATATTTTAATGTATGGTTTATTAGGCCTATTATAAAGGCTAAATAATGTACTTAGACCTAATAATCGTAATGATGATGATGATGATGATTATCAATCTCATTATCATTAGTGCAGTCTGGCTAACCGTCGTCAAATAAAAGGGAACGCCCTCTCTGTTTGTTCCTCTTCATTTGATGATGTATCAGAGTCTGCCTTGAGAGATTATCATTAGTGTGGTTGCACAACAGGGGCAACACATTATAGTTCTAGTGTAGCTTTATTTATTTATTCTAGATAAACAATCCAGACTATAAATAGGAAAATGCAAAAAGTCCATTGAGTTCAATGGAGGAGTGCTTGCAAGCTTGAGGATTGGTCGAGCTTCACATTACATTTTGGCTTTCCAGCCTTTAAATAGGCAACCACACTCGCAAATTTCCCAAAATTGCATCTTTCTTGTTCTAGTCTGGAACACAAACATTGCGTAAACATAGCCAATCAGGAAGCAGCATTCTCGGTGACGTCAGCATTATAGAGTAAGTCCATTCATTGAGTTCAATGGAGGAGTGGTGCCAGCTCGAGGATTGGTCACGTTACACATGACAATCTAGCTACCCAGACAATAAATAGGCAACCACACTTGCAATTTCCAATTGCATCTTTTTTAGTTAGTGTAGTTGCCCAACAGGGCAACACAATATAGTCCAAGGGAAACTTTATAGACTTCTATGGTAACTGTTTATAGACTTCTAGGATAACTTTTTATAAACTTCTAGGGTAACTTTTCCACTTTCCGGAATCAATAGGGAATCAATGGAAGTGGGAATCAGTAGGAAATCAATGGGAGTGGGAATCAATAGGGAATCAATTGGTCGAGCTTCAAATGACAGTTAGCTTACTGTAGAATATAGTCAGCCACCGTCAGCAACCACACTCGCAACTTTCAAATTGCATCTTTCTACTTATTATTACAGTTGCATAAGGGTTCCAGTGACCAGCAGACTGTGGTTACATGTACAGGCCAATGTGATGAAATGTGAGGTTAGTTGACTTTCTGTCTATGAATAAAGGTTAATAACTAACTCTGTTGTGTGTGTTGTGTTGTGTTGTGTTGTGTGTTGTGGTGTGGCGTGGTGTGGTGTGATGTGTTGCAGGCCAGAGACAGGCTCCAGCATGGGGATGTGGAGGGGGCCAGGTCACTGGGACGTAAAGCCTGTTGGATGAACGGCGCCCTCACCGCAATCTTCATCATCATCGTCATCACCAGCACCATTGCGTTATGGCTTTCCTTTCGAGCCGTAACACTGATGGTAACTGGTTTCCTTCAGAATTTGTTGGGAAACAGAAACGGTACTCACCACAGTGTTACATAGACCATGTGTGGTTCTCAAAGTGGGGTACAGGGACCCTCAGCGTGCCTTGAGGCTGGGGGTTCCAGAATGGGAGATTCATAGACTTGTTTAAACAGCACTAGCATTGTGTTTTGTTGTTTTGTTTGTTTGTTGTTTACACATTATCTTTTCTATTAATATGTTGGATTCATTTTTTAACCACTTAAACCCTCAATAAAAGTAAACTTGACCTTTGCTCTTTTTTCTTTCTACATCAAATGTATTTTCCCAAAATAGCTATTTTCCCCACGTTTCATGTGGTTAAAGTAAGAAAGAAAAGAAGAAAATAAAGGTTCCACTCACACCTTACCCCCTGAAGAAACTCTGAGGACCCCATAGGCATAGGCGAAGACACATGCTCAACAGATTCCATGTTAGTGTTACAGCACTTTTTTTTTTGGTGACCTAACAAACGACGCTGAAGAGATTAATACGAATATTCCTATTAGATTTATCTTTAATATAAATGTTTCCCCCACAAATGTCATCTCAAATGTATGAACATCTGTAAGGTTGACATCTTAAAAAACAACAATAAAAACTACTTGTGTTATGGGAGTCATACCTTTTATCAAATATTCTGCTAACTATTCTACAAAATAGTTAGCAAATGCTTTTTTTTTTTTTTTTTTTTTTTTTTTTTAGGTAAACCTGTTTCTCTCTCTACGTTTGCTCTTGGGTGATTCATGGAAAAGTGTAAAAGCCCTGTTAGCTACTCCTTACACCCAACCAAACTAATGTACGGTAGTTTGAAGTGACTGACATTTCTATCTGGCAATCTCACTATTGGGGCAAAGATTGGGGTTAGAACGGTGAAGAATGTTTTGTTTTTATTAGTTGGGAGGCCCTCCCATGAGAGAAGGGACCCAGAGGAAAGGGTATTGTGTCACCAAAATCAGTAGGGTTCATCTGTCTTTACAAAAATTATGAGATGCAAAGTTGATATTATTCTAACGGGTACTCTTCATCAGATACCAGTAGTCTTGGTGAATGTTTACGCCCCAAACTGGGACGATGCCAGATTTGCGAACAACCTTTTGTCATCTCTTCCCAACTTAGATACTCACCGCCTCATTTTTGGGGGAGATCTGAATTCAGCGATGAACCCTGCATTAGACAAATCAAACCCTAAAATTCAACAACAATCGGCTATGGCTAAAGCCTTTGATGTGTTCATGAAGGAAAATGGTTGTGTTGATCCCTGGAGAGAGAGAAACCCTCAAACAAAAGGATTCTCCTTTTTCTCAAATGTGCACAAAACATTTACTCGAATTGACTACTTTTTTGTTGATCAGTCTTTCCTGCCAGCCGTTGAATTATGTGATTATACGGCTATAGTCATTTCAGACCATGCAGCTATACAACTTGATATAAATTTCTCTAACTGTCAAAGGGAAAGACCCTTATGGCGTTTCAATTCATTGCTTTTGTCTGAAAAAAAGTTCTGCGACTACATTTCCAGCTCGATCGACACTTTTATTATTACAAACAAAACGGAAGACACTTCTGCCTCCATTTTATGGGAATCGTTGAAGGCTTTTCTCAGAGGCCAAATAATTTCATACTCAATATCATCCAACAAGGCCAAACAACAAAAATTTGACGGTTTATGTAAGGACGTCGCTGATTTGGACAAACTCATAGTGTCAAACCCTACCCCAGAGTTATGTAAAAAGAGGCTCGACCTTCAGAATAAAGTTAATTTACTGACTACAACGACCGCTGAGAAGCTACTAACTAGATCGAAGGGACGGTATTACGAACATGGAGATAAATGCAGCCGCCTTTTAGCACACCAACTTAGGCGGCAAGCTGCCACCCGGCAGATCTTGCAGATAAAAGATGGCTCTAATACACTACAGACAACTCCCTCTGGAATCAACCAGGCATTTGCTAGTTTTTATTCCACTCTCTACAAATCGGAGTCTCCAAACGACCCATCTGATGCAACAGCATTTCTTTCAAATCTCAATTTCCCTAAACTCGACTTAGCCGAGGCAGAGCGGATAGATAAACCTTTAGCTCTAACGGAGCTAACTGAGGCCATTAAATTAATGCAGAGCAATAAATCTCCAGGCCCGGACGGCTACCCTTCAGAATTTTATAAAACATTTAGCGAAAAACTTTCTCCTCTACTGCTCGACATGTACAACGAATCCTTGACTAATGGAGCTCTTCCGCCAACTCTAACACAGGCAACTATCTCCCTTATTCTCAAAAAAGATAAAGACCCAACTAGCTGTGGATCTTATAGACCTATTTCCTTGCTAAATGTTGATAGTAAGATTTTGGCTAAGACACTTGCCATTAGACTGGAGATGCAAAGTTGACATTTCGGGCAGAGGTTTGTGCTAGAGGCAACTAGCCTGCAAACCATAGGAATCTGCAGTGATAGGCCCATGTCAGGCTAAAGGCTCTTTTCCACCGGCAGCGATAACGATGACGATAACGATTTAAAAAAGTGGGTTTTCAATTGAAGTGGATCGGCAGCATCCACCCAACACCGATAAAGACAACGATAGCCGACAACTACATCGTTAGGATAAACAACGATGTGGTTAAGATCACAGTGATATGGAACTGGGTCTCTGACAAACAGCTCGAGGTGCGCTCTGAGCGAGCGGCTGTTAATTGGCGCCTCTTCACATTGATGTCCGATAACTTTATCGGACATCAATGTGAAGGCATAATTATCGCTGTGATATTTTATGGCTATCGTCATCGTTATCGCTGCCGGTGGAAAAGGGCCTTAAGAGACAACGTCATGATGTCACCCAAATTGTTTAGGGTTCATCCACCACACACAGCATAGCAAGTGCACTGCATGAGCAAGTTGAACAGTCTACTTTTAGAGTAGTGGCCTATGGGTGGCCTTAAAGGAAAGGCCATGGGGATCCCCTAAATGTGTGGGGCTCATTCTCTGAGGAGAAGAAAAGTGTACGGGTGGACAGATGGATGGGCTGCAATAAGCTGCTACTAGGATGAGAAATACACAAAGTACAAGCATTTGCAATTTATTTTTTCTTTATTTAAAGTTTACAAATACATAAGTGTGTACATAATTGAGTGTGTTTGTGCGTCTGTGCGTGTATGTGGCTCATTCATCTCTCCGTGTGTCTTTTTCCTCGGTGGTGGTGCTTGCGCTGTCACTCAGGTTGCTGTCTGTTGTCGACTCACTCTGCTCCCCGCTCTCACTGGCTGCAAACTGCACTCTCCTCCTACCCCTCTGTACACACACGCACACACGGACGCACGCACGCACACGCACACACACACACACACACACACACACACACACACACACACACACACACACACACACACACACACACACACACAGATAAGTACTTTGGTCACAATAACAAATAGCCTATGTCAGGGGTCTTCAACATTTTCAGGCCAAGGACCCCTTAGTTAAGAGAGAGATGAAGCGGACTTCTCATAGATTCCATATAGTTTCATTGTTTGACAGCACAATCGTCAGTGTATTTTGGATTCATGTCAATTTGTTTCTTCAGATATTTAACCACTTGAACCGTCCTTTCACTCTGTACTTAGTCTGCTCTTTTTCCCCTCTACACCAAAGCTCTTTGCCTAAAATAGCCAATCTGCGAGGCGTTGCGAGGCGTTGTGAGCTTGTAGATCTGCTATTTTTGGCTAAAGTTCTCAGAATATGGATGCTAGGGTTCAAGTAGTTAATATGAAAAAGGAGAAAAAGGTTTCTATCACTCAAAGATTTGAAGGACCCCCTGTAGTAACTCTGAGGGCCACCTAGGGGTCCCGGAACCCCTGTTGAAGACCCATGGCCTATATATTTTGGACACTGTCTGAACCTTGTTTTTCCTTGGGTAGCGGGCGATGTCTTCACGTCTTCGCTCCACCCTCTCCCACTCGTCCAGCCACACACCGCGCCGGTACTCTGACTGGCGGGCGGAGATGCGGTGGTGGATGGCCTGGTTCTGAACACACACCTGGAGCATCTCCTCTCTGCGCTTCTCCCTGTTCAGACTGACACACAGCACAACTGTCTGTCACACCACCTTCCAGGGGCGTCACGAGGGGGGGGGGGGGGGGGGTAGTGGGACTGGGTTACTAGGGAACATTTGTAACTCAAAATTTGCTTCTGGAGGGGTCCCTAGAGCTTGTAGTTCTGCTATTTTTTGAAAATCTTGTACATTTGTGCTTCAGTTTGAGCTGAACATGTGCAGGTATATCCATGCCTCTTGTATCCACTGTGGGCAAAGCAGAGCTCGGGGACTGCCCCATAGGTCGAACTCCCGTTGGGTTGAACAGCGTCAGCAGGTTAGATAATCACCCGCGAGCGTCGGCAGGTTAGATAATCACCCGCGTCATGGTTACTGAGGTTAGGTTTAGGGTTAGGGTTAGAGTTAGGCATAGTTTTGCTGAGGTTAAGATTAGGGTTTGGGTTAGAGTTTGGTGGTCAATCCAAAGGGTGTTCGACCTAATGACATGTTACCGCAGAGCTCACCTGGACAGGTAAAAACTGGTTATTGACAGCTACTGTGAAAGGATTCATGTGGATAAGACAGACTATTGGACAGGTATTCAAAGACTTGCACAAATGTTCAAGATTTTTCAAAAACACAGATCCATGATGCATACTGTACACTCACAGTCACATCTCAGTGACACAACAGGAGTGGTCACTGGTCCCATCAAACATTCAGAAGGAGCCAGCAGGGAGCCCATGTCACCATGGCAACACATAAACACCTGGCACCGGGTCAAACCTGAGGAGGCGGAGCGTGCCATACCATCTCATTGCAGCTCCTTTCCAGGGTTCTTTATTGGTGGTAACATGAGTGCATACTGTTTGTACGCTCAGTGTAATTGTCTGGTCCAGGGACGTGCAGAGAATGTTAGAGAGGCAGGGGCTGAAATTTCTAAAAGGGCCTTTTGGTAAAAATATTGAAAATAGCAGACCTCCTAATATAGCAGCTTGGAGGTCGGCTATTTTCGATACTTGATACCACCCTGAACTAAGCATAATCAAGTCAATACTGGAGATGTGGCGTAACGGCATGGTTTTCTACACAGAGAGGGCAATTCTTTCAACATAAGATGCTGCATTCAAGTTCAGGAGAGTTTTGACAAGGCAATTCTCTTGAATGCTGCCTTCAGGTATGGAATGGAAAGAGGGCATTTGCATTTCTTTCACCATCGTGAAAACTGCATGCATTCATGGTCTGGAGAGGGCACTTTTTACAGACAGATAAAAGGGCAGGGGCTCAAGCCCCCTTTGATGTCTATGTGTGCACGTGCCTGGAAACATGAGTGCATAATGTTTGTCAGCTCAGTGTAATTGTCGGGTTTATCTTCACAATGTTTATGGTTTGCTGAAACCTTAACCTACCTTAACCGAGACGCCCTGACCTGGACTTCTCGTAACAGCCTCGTGAGCAAACAGCAACCTTCTTTGAACAAATACCGAACAGGAAAACAGTAGATTCGTCATCTGTGTTAAGGTTCTGTTTTAAATCTACAGATGGTGGTTAGTTGGCTTCCTCCTCTGTGTATAGACTGTGTATCTCAGTTGTAATTTAGGGGAGTCGTTCCTCTTACAAGCAGACCACAGCGGAGACAGGAGTGCGTAGTGGTTAAGCCCTCCTAATCTATACTGTATGTAGCCTTAACTGCTCAAGTATCAAATCACATCGATTAAAGCATTCCCTCTAAGCTTTTCTAAATGAACTAAATGGAAAATAAGCAAAAGGAGTGAACTGCCATGTTTCATTTTTTAAAACAGCCTGTTGGCTCACTTACCGGTATGTTGACATAGCATAACTCATGACCAGCGATGAATCTCAACTAAATGCTCTGTCCCTCCCTGTCCACTTCAGGCACGTGCACACATAGACATCAAAGGGGGCTTGAGCCCCTGCCCTTTTACCCATCTATAAAAGGTATACCCTCTCTAGACCATGAATGCAGTTTTTACTATGGTGAAAGGAATGCAAATGCCCCCTTTCCATGCCATACCTGAAGGCAGCATTCAAGAGAATTGCCTTGTCCAAACACTCCTGAACTTGAATGCAGCATCTCATGCTGAAATATTTGTCCTCTCTGTGTAGAAATCCATGCCTTAAGCCACATCTCCAGTATTCACTTGATTATGCTTAGTTCAATGTGGTATCAAGCAATGAAAATAGCCAACCTCCAAGCTCACGATGAGTTGTGAGCTTGAAGGTCTGCTATTTCTCATATTTTCACCAAAAGGACCTTTTAGAAATTTCAGCCCCTGCCTCTCTAACATTCTCTGCATGTCCCTGGTCCACTTTCTCTCTCCTCTCGTCCTCTGCATTAAAGCAGAGACACCAATACATCCAATAAAGCAGAGACACGTTGACAAAAGGACCTTCATAAACCCAATGACCCAGTACATGCTAAAATCCTGAGTTAAAGTTAAAATAATAAACCCTATCCACGAGTTTCCAACGCCCCATAGTGCATTGCGCAGACGTCTGCACCGAGCTTCCAGCGCCGATTTACAAGCTCACAACGGGTTGCATCTGCGACGCGACGTGAGCTTGTATGTCTGCTGTTAAACCCGGAAGTTTGGTCCCGATAGTCTCCAGTAAACTCCCGCGGAAACTTGTGGATATACTGTACTAAGTTGACAGGAGTCCCACGGGGGTCTATGCTCGGTCTACTCCTTCTTTTCACTCTACACCAAATGTTGTATAGCCGAAACTAGCTGATCTACAAGTTCACAAGGCGTTTCAAAGCAACATGTTGTGAGCTTGTAGATCAGACTAATTTCACAGAATGTTCACACCCAGATTAGGGACGCTAGGTTCATGTAATTAAATCGACACTGATAATTTTAGTCTGTAGAAGACTTGAAATACCTTCTGATCTGGTAGTGGTTCCTGTGGTCCACCACACCTTTAGAGCGCACAATGTCAGACAGTTTGGAGGCCAGGATCCTGTTGTCTCTGTCAATCGCCGACAGCTTCTCATCCTGCAGCTACACCACGCACGCACGCACGCACGCACGCACGCACGCACGCACGCACGCACGCACGCACGCACGCACGCACACACACACACACACACACACACACACACACACACACACACACACACACACACACACACACACACACACACACACACACACACACACACACACACACACACACACAGGTATTACATTACTTCATGAGCGGTGCTAATCGCTTAAATGCGTGGCTTTGTGTTTTTCCAAGGATTTTCCCATTGGATGATATAAGTTTAACGTAAGCTTTCCAACTACACAGGACATGACGTCACAAGATATCAAGCCACCTGCGAGGCGAAGTGAGCACGGCTCTCTTTACATGGGTGTGATTTCTCTAGGTAAGTTGACGCGTTGTGAGCTTGTAGATTGGCTATTTTAGGTGTGCGACGACAGGCCTAACTCTAAAAAGAGAACTAACAATCTTTTTCCTTGTAAAGAATCCTGCATTGCATCAGCATTGCAATGCTGATGCCTCAAATTCTACTACTTTTGGGACATTCGGCCCTCACAAACAAGTACCGGTACTGTACACACACATGCGTCAAAGCGTGCATCGTGCATATATGCGAGCGTGCGTGCATGTGTGTGTTTGTGTGTGCATGCGTGCGCACATGTGTCCACTGACCTGTAGTTTCTTCAGTTTGAGCTGAACATGTGCAGGTATATCCATGCCTCTTGTATCCACTGTGGGCAAAGCAGAGCTCACCTGGACAGGTAACAAACTGGTTATTGACAGCTACTGTGAAAGGATTCAGGTGGATAAGACAGACTACTGGACAGGTAGAAATACAGGTGATAAAGACAGAATATTGGACAGGCAAACAGGTGATGAAGACAGAGTAGTACTGGACATGTAGACAGGTGATAAAGCCAAGACAGAGTATTTGTTTATTTTCAGGTAGCGCCACCGCTAATGACTAATATGGTCCCATCATCCCTGCATCATACCTTCTTGCGGTGTTGGTTGAACTGATCCTCATCCCACTTCTGCTGCAGGTATCTGTTGGTAACGGGCTTTAGAGGCTGGTAGGCTCGATGCATCCTGCTGCATTGGAGAACACACACTGACTGACTGACACAGTGGACACCTCACCTGTCCTCTTACACACACACGCGCGCGCGCGCGTGCACACACACACAACCCCAGCTGGAGGTCTGTTAGGGTCGGTGAGGGGGCCGTTGCCATAGTGACATATCTCCCCTGTATATCTCCGAGCTCCCTTCTCTAAATGCAGACAGATAGAATGGCTATTAATTATTACTGAACTCTATTCTACTGACCACACAAACACATACACA
The DNA here is from genome assembly GCF_963921795.1 of Nannobrachium achirus. Lineage (NCBI taxonomy): Eukaryota > Metazoa > Chordata > Actinopteri > Myctophiformes > Myctophidae > Nannobrachium > Nannobrachium achirus. The sequence goes on from NC_137820.1 coordinate 54,965,322, forward strand.
CACACACACGCACTCACATGCACGCACACAATCACACTTACTGCAGCATACAACACAGTCTAACATGCACACGTGTAATATACACTGTCCATCACACACACATGCTGTGCGCACACATACTGTACACACAAAGTTAATAATATATATTTTGTAGATGTATTTAGTGTGGTTGCTATTGTTCTAGTCCTAAAGTTATCTGTAAACTTTTATTTCACCTAGAATAAACCTGTTTTCAATTCTGTAACCCCAAAAGTCCATTGAGTTCAATGGATGGATTTTTAAAAAGTTTTCTGTAAACTTTTATTTCGCCTAGACTAGAGTATCCTGTTTTCAGTTAACTTTTCTGTAACCCCCAAAGAGTTCAATGGGCAGATTTTTGTAACCTTTTCCTGTAACCCCAAAAGTCAATTGACTTTTTCTGTCCCTTTTCTGATGGGACAAATGTCCAATCAGACATGATTTGTCATCATGCTCCATATTCATTTCCCAGCGGCTTCCTCGTGACTCACATGTGTGTAACCTCGCTTCACCAGGCTTTCCCCCAGCCTGGTGATCGTTTTCAACAGGCCGTTTGATCCGGTCTAGGCGGAAACCACAAGCAGAGGAAGCGGCGTCGCTTTGTTTTGGTTCCCCCTGTTTGTTTCCCCACAAACGGGAGTAGCCTAGTGTAGTCTTGCCAGTCGCTATGAGATGGACTAAAAGATGCATATACCGAAATAATTTTCCAAAAGCAAAACTACGCCGCATCAAGGGGTTTATTAGGTAGGCCCTAAAAGTGTGTCCTTGAGTGCACAGGAATTATTTTGGGTTAAAACTGAATCCGGTTTGATCTTTCCGGCCAAATTGTAGTCCTTTGAGGACTACAACATGACGTAAAGTGGTTTCCGCTCCTGACCGGATCAAACCCCGAAAAGTGAAGGCATCCGCCCAGACTACATGTGTGTGCAATCTTTCCCTCCTTCCTGCCCTCCTACTTTGGTCTGCAGCAAACTGGATGTGTTCACAGCATCAGAAATGTACATGGGCAGGGGCATCTGGGTGGCACAGGGGTAAAGTTCCTGCCCACCACCACCACCACCACAGAGAATAGGGGTTTTGAATCATCTGTGGTGCACCTGGCTTTGCCAAGCGTTCCCACAAACACAATTGGCTGTTTCCGAAGGGTGGGGACTAAGACTGGGCGATATTAGGAAAACTTTTGATATTCGATAACGTTGTTGAATACCTCGATACTACTCACGATATTAGTAGAAACAATTGCATTATATAGTTTTTAATGTATGTTTTTCTGCTTTTGGTCCACTGCCTGCCTGCCTAACCCAGATAATGAATAGCATATCCGTGCATGCACATTGCACAGTATACACACATACAGTAGAAGTAAGCCATTTACCATGAGAGGGAGTGGGTTGTTGGCTGATTTACCACTGTTTCAGAGTTGTGGCACAAGGCGAAGCCAAGTGCCAAACAACCCTGAAACAGTGGTAAATCAGCCAACAACCCACGACCCTCGAATGGTAAATTGCTTTTCTATCACTTCTACCATATAAATGAAAGAAAACACAGTTGTAACTTGCAAGGTTATTTAGTTATACAACTGCAACACAACAGTGGCCCGCCCACTGTTGTGTTGCAGTTGTATAACTGATTTACCACTGTTTTAAGCCAATCAGAATCCAGTATCTGAACATGTGACCACAAAAAGAGGTATAAGGGTTATTTATGTAGGTTTCATTGAAATAACCACAACAAGGTTACAAATGGACTGCTTTTTTGCATGTGCTACGTGCATGCAAAGTGTGTCTGTTAAATAATTTGACACATACCAATACCCCATTTCAAGCCATTGTCGATATGTATACCTTGCATGTTGATACCAAACCTTGCCGTTTCTGCGTTTTTCTTTTTCTTTGTTGTGACTCGAGTCTCGACACTGGTCACTTCTTTTTTTTTTGCACAGACTTTTGGACACTTTTTTTTGGTTCTGCACTTTTATTTTTATTTAGGCTAAGCATTATCATTATTGTCTTGGTGCAGACGCCTATGTATAGACCTACTGTATATTTGTGTATATATATTTTTGGCACTGTGTTGATAAGTAGTTCCTAATGTTTGGATGAATGGACCATTGTAAGTTCTTTGAGTTTGCAATATGCTTAGAAAAGTCACTTAAAATTGCAATCCATTATAGAAACGTTAAGCACTACTATTCTTTTGTTGTGTTGTGTTTTTTTTCTTTTTCAAACTGTTCTCGACACTATATATATATATATATATATATATATATATATATATATATATATATATATATATATATATAACTAATTGCTCTGTATGGTTGATTCTCCTGTATTGTTGTTTCTTCTTTCTTGTTTGTTTTTGTCGCTCGGCTGTACACAACAGTCCTTTTTCTTTTTCTTACTGTCCTGTAACCTTAACTGCTGTGCCGCCTCTGGGTGACTTAATTTCCCCTGCCCCTTCTTTGTATATACTTACTGTTTGTTTAGACTTACTGTTTTCTCTCTTTTTTTTTCTCTCTCATTTTCTTTTCTTTACATATCTACTGCATAGTACTGTGTTCTATTCGTCTGTCATTCAATGTTATATGAGATACTTTAATGGTTTCCTGTTGAAATAAGCGTAGTCTTTTCAGGATCTCCTTTTAGTAGACCTTGTACCAGTGAACTGTACCGTCATGAAACTGTACCTTTTCCTATGCAAACTTCTAATAAAGCCTTCAATCAATCAATCAATGCCCAGCCTTAGTGGGCACTGGGTAGGGTGATCTCTGTTGCTGCACTATAGTGACTCCTACAGGCAGGGAGCAGAACTAGGTTGGATAGTGTGTTCGGTTCTGCCCAGCAAGGCTATCTCCGGGTAACTGGGAACTGCATGTGTGAGGGAGGAGAGAGGCTCGTCTCAAACATGACCAACTGTAGGTGAGTCATTCCACGAAACCGGTACGATTTGGACATTTTTTTCGGGAAAATTTGATCGAAATGAATTACTTTTCTGAATAGCCCACACCATTAAGGACATATTTAACATGCAGAAAAACATATTTTCCCATCTCAGGCATTAAATTAATATTTTTATATGGAATAATCCATTTAACAGGGTTGACATTGATAATGGGGTTGAGTGTAACGGGGTTGAGATTTTTTACTCAAGATGGCAATTACTCTACCTGTGGTGATTAAGAAGAGACCACATGGCATGCATGACATTAGGAAATCAGATACATTGTTGAAATAACAAAGATATTTTTCACAAATGATTGTTTTCTATCTTTATTTCATGTAACGGGGTTGAGTTGTTAAGCTTTACGACCACACTATGAAAGTTTAAATGACTATAAATAGGTGTAAAAAGTTGGGAAAAATCCTCTTTCTGCAGCATCTTGCTCAGAAGACTTGTAGAATGCCATTGCATGTTGTTAATGTCACTAAAGGAGCAGTTCATACTTTTTACAGAGAGGAGAATGACTTTGTAACGGGGTTGAGTGCGATTGGGGGACGGAGCTATATTATGTGATTTTAATGATAAATCATCTATCTATTAAAATACTAAACATGACCAGCAATAGAGTACATTGCTGGTTTTATGTGAATAGCATAATTTATGCATTATTTTACATTTTTTGTAGTTATATCTCAAGTCCACTTTCCTTAGCAGCCATCGGGGACATGAGAAAATGGACAAAATAGGTGGTGTCTACTAAAAGAATTGAAGATAATTTCTGGAATTAAGATAAAATGTATGTAAGTTTTACACAATATTAAAGGGAACATTTCAATTAATGATAAAAGCTTCTAAAAATCAATTTTGGTGACCAAATAGATAAAATACAGCTAAAAGGATTAGAGGGACCTCAAATCGTACCGGTTTCGTGGAATGACTTAGCAGTGACGGGGACTGAAGTAGAAAAAAAAAACATTTCAATAAGACAAATGCACTTATTTGGAGATTAGTGATATTAAAAGACATCTTAAACACCAAAATGTCTATAATAGTGATGTGATATATTCTATTTATGGGATTTCTACTCATTGTTATTGTTTGTTCAGTGTTTATTTGTCCCCAGCTAAATTGCTTCATGACTGTAGCAGGAAAATCAGTTTAACCACTTATCTAGAAGCTCATAAGAATGTGACATGTTGTCAACATACAAAATGTTATGGTGTCTGTAATTGTAAGGACTTAATTATTTTCTTTGCACTCTACTTACATGACGTAACCATTTACCCTATCATTTGTTGGCTACTAGGGTTCATGCGATTTATCTTGCACTTCACAAGAGCTTGCTTAATAATGCCTAAATTGAACATTTACAAATGAAAGTTGTTGGGGGTGTGTGGTGTGTGTTCCTCGGTTGGCCTGTAGAGGGCAGCCTCAACCATCTGTTCTATGTTGTTGACTCTGAAAAGTCAAGGTCTCCCTGCACCTCACAATTTACAAATTAAGCACTGGCAAAGTTGAGCCACAACAAGGATTGTGAAACTATGATGAGGCTCTCTGTTGTGTCCCAATTCTTGGGCTGCATACTGTAGCCTAACTAGAGGTTTGCGGGCCTTCGGCCCGCTCACATCTAGTTAAAAAAAAAAAAAAAAAAAAAGTAAAAAAAAAAAAATAAAAAAAAGAGAAAAATCAAATTTTGAGAATTTTTTTTTTGCTGTATAGTTACAAGCAGAGTGAGGAAATCGAACAGAGTACATCACACATGCAGCGCCTGTGCTTTTACTGGAGTAAATTGATTTATTGTTATTACCTTTTTGTGCTGTACCTGGGCTTGAGGATGCCATTGTGGAGACGAAAAATAGGTGTTGATGCCTTTCTGTTGTTGGAAATGAGTGGAGTTGTTGGCACATCCCCCTCCCTGTGCCTGGGGGAGTGTTGGAATGTTGCTGCAGGCCCCATAGCCTGGGGGGATGGGTGTGGGAGCCAATGAACTGGCTTGGCCTCAAGCATGTCCGTTTTGTGGAGGCTTAGTGGGCGTGGCCTCTAGCCACTTGTAAATATAAGATATGCCTATACTCTGTTCACAATGACTCAAATCCTCAAATTTTTAACATAAGGCCAAACATTTTAACATCTTTATAACTCACTCAATATAGGCCTCAAAGTTCAAGGTCAAAGTTCAAGGTCAAGATGAGACAATTTTTCCACACCTAATAGGTTGCCCTTTACTGTTGTGTTGTATGTAGGCTAATAATTGAAATCTTATAACTCACTCAATATAGGCCTCAAAGTTCAAGGTCAAAGTTCAAGGTCAAGATGAGACAATTTTTCCACACCTAATAGGTTGCCCTTTACTGTTGTGTTGTATGTAGGCTAATAATTGAAATCTATGGCTATAAATTTGAGGCGAAGTAGTGGCGGCTGGTGGTGATTTAGAGGGGCTGGGCTAAGGCTCGATTCATACTCCACTTTTAGAGCCAAATTTCTTTCGGTTCGGCTCTGTCTAAACTATGATATGGCGTCATTAATCATTAATGACGTTACCCGCCCCCCCTGATCCTCTGAATGACGCCATATCATAGTTTAGACAGAGCCGAACCGAAATAAATTAGGCTCTAAAAGTGGAGTATGAATCGACCCTAACAAAATCCATTAGAATGCATCACATCCCACATACAGACTAGAAAAAGTGTTATTGTGGGCCAGCAATGATTCGCCAATCAGGATGGAATATGAAATATAGGACAGAATTTAGCTGGCGACCCCTGGCCTGGAATCCCCTCAAAGTGGTCCCTCGTCCCTTCCTTGAGAACCATTGGCCAACAAGTATCAACAGCCACAGTATTACACACAATTAACTGCAAAAGCATATTATTAGGCCTATGTTGTGAGCTTGTATATCAGCTATTGTAATGTGGCATGACACCGTCATATTGATTAATTGATTGATTGATTGATTGATTGATTGATTGATTGCATAGGGAAAGGTACAGTTTCATGACTTTTTTACTTAAAGGTCTCCATGAACACTATCAGATGGTGAAAAAAATCATAATAATACATTTTACTTTTTGAAATAAAGCCTAAAAACCAAAAAGGCGTAGGTGAAAACCTTCATTGAACTTGGAGCGCAAATGGCCCAAGTGCACGTGCACTATACAAAACCAGGGGCCCCTGTGTGCCACAGACACACCGTTGCCCCAGTACGCACCAAACTTGGCACAAACACTGTTCAGAAGTCTGCCATGACAATAGTCACACCAGGGGCCTTGTGTGGCCCCCAGAGACCACATTAGGGCCTCTGAAGGGTCCTGGTTGCCACAGGGAAACAGTAACTGCTCCAATCCACACCAAACAAAGATTAATCAGGGGTCTGCCATCAGAGTGGCCACACCAGAGGCCATGTGTGAACCCCAGGGGCAAAATAAAGGGCCCCCAGGGGCCCCTGGGTGCCACAGCTGTACCGTTGGTCCACTCTGCACCAAAAGTGGCATAAACACTGTTCAGGGGTTTGCCATGACAAAAGTCACACGAGGGGCCATGTGTGGCCCCCAGAGGCCACGTTAGCGGCCCCCAGGGGCCTCTGGGGGCCACAGGAACACTGTTTCCCCATTACGCACCAAACTTGTCACAAACACTGTTCAGGGGTCTGCCCTGAGTATAGTCACACCAGGGACCACATTAGGGGCCCCCAGCGGCCTCTGTGTACCACAGGTGCACTGATGCCCCTTTATGTACCAAACTTGTCACAAACACTGTTCAGGGGTCTGCCATGACAACAGTCACTCCAGAGGCCATGTGTGGGGGCACATGGGGACCACATAAGGCAGACAAGAGAATAGACACACTAATGTATTGTTCCTCTGTGACTCAGAGGTGGGCTGTGGACAGTTCACTTATTCTGTCTTGTTACTGTCTTTATGTCGCGGCCCCTGGTGTGACTATTGTGATGGAAGACCAGTGTTTGTGCCATATTTGGTGCAGATCAGAGCAACGGTGCACCTTTGGCACCTTGGGGCCCCTGGGGGCCCCAGATATGACACACTGGGGCCCCTGATGTGGGCTGTGAGGTGGCCCCACAATGGTAGCAATCGTGATGGTTTGTTTCTTTTTACATCTTCAAAGTGAACATTTTAGCAAGTGGTTCTTAAAATGGGGTAGGCCTACCGGGATTCATTGAGGGGGTTCCAAATGGAGCCTTATACAGCTGGGTCTGTAACTCTTGATGAAATGAAATGGAATCTTTCCGTTTGTATACTCTGTGATTTCTGTCACCACCACAGATGTTCACTTCAGAAACACTGGGTTGTTCTTGACTTCCTGAAAACAATAATAATAGTTCCAACTGGAAAAGAGATTTCTAGTGTTCCCTCTCCTCCTGAGCAACATTATTCACTTTCTCCAAGGGAATCCCAAGGCGCACCTCGGCCAGCGTGGAGATGAATCTGGTCTTTGGTCTACCACGGGATCTCCTCCCAGCGGGACGTGCATAGAGGACCTTATAGGGAGACGCTTGGGAGGCATCCGTACTAGATGCCCGCACCACCTAAGCTGAATCCTTTCCAAGCGTAGGAGCAGCGGTTCTAGTCTCTCTCGGGTGACTCGAAGGGAGATGCCAGCCACCTGTATGAGAAAACCCATTTCGGACGCTTATACCCGCAACCTTATACTTTCGGTCATAACCCACACTTCATGACCGTTATAGGTGAGCGTAGGAACGAAGATTGCTCGATAGACAGAGAGCTTTGCCTTCTGGCTCAACTCTTTTTTTCCTGTTGTATATTCAATATCAAAATAAACAAAGTTTTTCATTGGATAACGTACTTTACCCTAAATGTATTCTTGTAAGACAGCCATCCTGTTACAATACTGCACACAACATGACTGCTGCCTAACTGAGATGACTAGAGGTTCGGCACAGCGTCTGTGTGTGCTTGTGTGTGCCTGTAAGAGTGCATGCGCTGTCTGAGCACGCATGTGCGCAATGCGCATGTGTGCGTGTCATGTGCGTGCAGAGTTGAGAAAGCAGCATCATTCACAGAATCTCACCGGGCACAGTGATAGTTTGGTATAACATTATACTGGTCTCTCCTTTCAGCGAGCCCACAACTAGACTGCACTATGTCGAGGTCCCAACTTGCGCCGTGTGCACTCGTGGCCATATATGGCCTACTTGTGTGCCAGCAGAGCACTCAAGTACTGCGTTCGGTTCTGTCTTTGTGTATGTGGGTGGGCAAGTTGGCACTCTGTCGAGGTGCCAACTTGCGCCTTGTTATTTATATCAGGTCGCACTTGTTGATGGTGACGTCACCAAGAATACTGGTCCCTCATTGGCTGTTGATGATGACATCACCATGAATGCTGGTCCCTCATTGGCCATGGGCGTAAACACAAACAGAGGACGCAACAGAAACACTGACCGCAGTACTTACGCACTCTGCTGAAAAGCTCCCCCGGCCGTCTGTCAGTCAGGCAATCAGTCCGTCAC